>NT_177318.1:0-131322 GCF_000188095.3 Bombus impatiens | reverse complement strand
GGCGTCGAAGGTCGCAGCTGCGCGCCGAGCAGCATGCAGGTGCGTCCCTCTTTCGCGATACGCGGGACCGCGCGCGATTTGGAAACTGCTACGAATCGTTTCTGCGAGATTCGGCCAACGCACGCTTCGCCAAGGGAGGGGAAACGGAAGATGGCTCGCGAACGCGGTTTAAGAACGACCCACGAAAGCCACACCAGTGGCCGTACCAGGTTTCTGTCGAAATTGTAGAAGTTCTAATAAAGTTTGAGATAGGGCGACGAAGTTGAAACTAGGATGTTGCGCAATAAGGGAAAATATGAAAGAAGTATCGCGAGCCAGTTTTCATTTTGAACCTCTACGGTGAATTTGGTATCTTTTGAACAAATTTTTGAGAAATCTAAATCCAACGAATGCAGGTTTATTTATCAGTGAAAACGATAGAAGGAACAATTACCATATTATCAACGGTATTGTCGCAACGCTAGTGGTGCACGAGCGGTCAATTGATGTAATTGACGCGCAGAAAGTAACGTTGAAGTATTTTGTGAGTACGGATGAGGATAGTTATATTCGATATTTAATATATTGGAAAAGTTCAACACGATGTATTCGCGTATTGGAAATAATTTGACAAGTTTGCTACTTAGATGATTTAGGTATGTTAGATTTTACTAAATTAGTTAAAAATGTGACTTTTTATTATTATTGTATAAGAGCGGATGAGAGTGATGTAGAAACTTTGCTTGGAAAAATGTTAAATGGTGTGGATGTACTGAATCTTACTGAATTACAGGGATGAAACATAATACCATATCGTTATTATATTCGATTACGTTAAAATATTTCGTGTATAGGGGTGAGTAGATGGGGTGAAGAAGACCGATGTACGAATTAATTTGAGAAAATGTATTCGGATATATGGAATAATTTAAAAAGTAATAGATAATCGATTAACTGAAATAAAGATAAAATGTTACATCTGAATGGGTTACTTAGACATGTGATTTTTCATTATTATTACATTTATAAATTTAAAAGGTTTATAAATGTCAAATACAGAGAATGTTGAGCTATTTAATTAGAAGGATTCTATTAATGATCTTATCAAATATCTCTATTACAGATCTTATTTTTACCGAATATTATTATGACACGAAAAATGTAACATCTTACGAAATAAAAAGCAAGAATTTCTGAACCCATTTTTTATGAGTTTAAGAATAATATAAGTATAATAGCATCCATAAATGTTAAGTATGTAATAACAATTTCATAATTAAGAAATACTCGTACGCATTGAATACCGTAAAATTGACTTTGTAACTAGCACAAGCAATTACATCAACTGCACAACATTTCCTCTCTCAGCCAAAAGATCGATTTTTGCTTCTGCAATAAATAGCTCAGATTTAACTGTACGTTCAAATTCTGGAATACTATTCGATCTTTTATCCTAACCTTATCCTAACCTCCTTATCCTAACCTAATTCCTAACCTAATTTCCTTAAAAATGTATTCGATGCAAGAAAAATTTGAGTATACTTTTATCGAATAAAAAAATTTGAATAATCCATAAAATAAGTGATAAATAAGTAATAAGTACATATAGAAAGAGTCGAGAAATTAAATTCGTAAAAAAAAACTTTTCTTTATATTCAAATTTTCCAGGAAGTTCACGCTGATTGCATCAACGGTCGTTCTAACTTTTGTAACGTCTATCTCATAGCACGATAAAGGAGGCAGCACCAGCTGGACCTCCAATTAAAAGTTCCCCTCGTTCGTTTCGAACATATCCACACTATCGTAAAACTAGAGTGTGCACATGTACGACGATGATGAGCCAGCAAAAAGTTTCTACAGTAGCAAGCAATGTAGAACAGTTAGAGATACAACGTCGTACGTGCATGTAAAATCTTCGCCGAGCTAATCTTCAAACGCAATTTGAAGAAAACAATGCGACTGTTTCTTTAGTGTAATTCGATTCCATTCAATGTAAATACATCACTACACCTAACTGTCTATCGCGAAAGTGTAATGAAAGTGATAAGTTATAGAAGAAATAGGTTCTATCTATGACAATTGCTTGTAGAATTTACGATGAGACACGTCATAAAAATAAGAAAATTAAATTAATGCGAGAAACGTGCCAATTTTGTAATAGTTGTTAAAATCGAATAAACTTTCGTAAAATTTTCGATTAAAAAATATCGATAAAATATAATATGATTTGGTATATTCTTTTTACTTTGCTTCAAACAAATTATTCGTTAATTTATTAGTTTCTTTTCTATACTTAATATTATAATTGATCAACACATTCGTGGACAATTAATCCCTGAAGGGAGCCATACATACGATACGCGTACATGTATATGTACATGTTGTTTTATTCAAGCACGATTCCAAAGATATATAATAGCCAAATATGTACAATAACGTACAACATTTTTCTCAGATAATTAAAAATATTCTCCAATATCGATCCAACTCATCAAATATCTGTAAATATGATTCAAGTAAATATTATCTAATTTAAATAAATTTACCCTGAAGGAGGTTAAACGTTATATGAGACCGGTTATATCAAACAACGTAAAGCGAGACTCGTATGACTTTTTCCACACAAATAATCGATACAAAAAGGAAAGCTCTCCAATCAAAATAACCAACCAGCTTCACCTACATCCGAGAACGTACGAGTATCATCGGGGAATCTGTCCGTGTACGCAAATCCTAAATTAAATCGCCAATTTCGCGTCATTTACACAAACATCGTATGAAAACATCTCGAAAATAACCTCTCAACGGTTCTAACCTTTACCCCATCGCCCTCCCCGTCCCCAAAATATTAAATCACCGACTGTACGAAGGAATCGTTGGCGGAAGAACGGCACAGTGTGTTAACGGTGATCGAGCGAAATTCGAATTTTTCCGTGAACTAGTCTAAATGAATACGAGCCTGCGCAACAGACGCTATCGGAAGATTCGCCGCGAGAGGCGCGGCGTCGCGACGCAAGCATGTGCCGCAGATTATGCCGCATTGCCACAAGCGTACGGCACCGGTCGGACGACGATCGTGTCGTCGGGATAACGCTCGGAAAAAGAGTCAAGCGAATGAGCGAATCGCGAACAGGTTAAACGCGAGACGTCCTCACGATGCGCCGTCGAGGACGTCGTCGACGAGACAGCTGGTAAAGAAAGGGATACATCGAACGCGAACGACGACATCGCAGATATTGACGAATATTCCGGAGCGAGTAAACGAAAGAGGGAAAAAAGAGGACAGAAGAAACGTGATAAATATTCTTCGACTTACCCTGAACAGAAGAAAACCTCAGGATCATGAACGTCCGACGATTGCCTGGTTTCATGTACCACTACAAGGTGATCACGATGCTCCTCTTCACGACCATGGTTCTCGTTGTCTACCTTCTCCTTCACTGGGGTATTATGTGCACGAACCTTGAAGCTTGGCGGCACGTATCCAACGTGGTGAGTCCTTTCGAGACACGTTTTACCGCGCACAACTATATCACACACGACATACACGCACCGTACGCAGAGATCGTATAGGCAGGTCGCGCTAGGGTCACGCTCGCGAAGGGGTGAAAACCGTAAGAGGGTAGAGAGAAAGGGACAGGGACCGAACAAACGGGCACGCACGCGCTCTCCCAACGTGCACGGAACGAACTGATTCTATAGCACGTTACGATACCAATTTTACGTATGTACCTACGAATCTCGGGAGGAAAATTTGCCCGTCCTTACCTCTGTGTGTTTACGTCGTTACAAACATTCTAGTTGACGACCTCTGTGTAGTGCTTACTAAATAGAAACAAGCAAACTTGCGAGATCTTGCGAGGATTAGGAGGTAGAGGGGGTAATATCCCCGTCTCTACAGACCGTCTATTTACATTCTTTTGAATGTGCCCTTAGAATTTGACTGGTTTCCTAGAAAAATAAAATCATCTATGAATAGGCCTTTCGAAGGGAAGTCTTTCAAACTATCAAATTGACGACGATGAATGGGACAATGCATGAAATATTCCTTTCTCAGCTGTTTAGGATTTTTGTGAAAAATGATCGCAGGATTGTATATATGCACATATACGTATATATGATTTATATTGTATATGTGTATATTGTATATATGTATATATGATTGAGAAAGATAATATTCGTTATACAGCGGAATTTCGCCACGTTTCACAGAAGTTGAGAATCGTTGTTGATGATATATTTGCGCGTCTTCATAATAATATTCACGTCTTTGTAGGAGATTTAAAAAATTTTAAGGAAAGGTGCTCGATTTCTCTCGTCTGTGATTTATTTTACGATTTATAATCGCTTTAACGCGTCCTTCGTGCAGCTGTTATAGTCGTCAGAAATATTCATTTAAGCACAGTTTAAGAGATTTTCACCGTGTTATGTTCTCATTATAAGTGGATTAACGTTCAACGCACGTGGCTGCAATGGAATTCGATTTTATATCACGTTCGCTGTTCGTCAAACGTCCATTACCTGAGCCGTATGTAAACGAATAAAAACAAATTTTCGTACAAAATACATTCTGTATTTGTGAAACTTGTTCAAAATTTCGTGATCTTTAATCGAACCTCCTAGAATGAATTTCATTATATGAGTATACACGATCGATGCTCGATTCTTTAGAAACAAATGATTTATGATTACTTCTATAAGTTCATTCGTCGCAAGAAAATCACGTAAATAATAATTGATAATTAGAAAACAGTGTTTTTAACGTCATCATTTTTTTGTACTCCTCGATTTATAAAGTTGATCGATGAAGCTTCTAAACAGCACAATTTCCATTACACATGACAAGGAGTCATGTATCAACGAGTCAGTATCACATCTATTATACACACATATATATATGGCAAAAATATTGTGTGTTGATATAAGTCTAGGACGTATGAAATGAACAACGATTTTAATCGCTTGTGTTTACTCTTCTCATCCGATGAACACTACCTAATACCTATCGAAACAGTCTAATATTGGGTTGGCAATTAAGTGATTACGAACTTTGTCAATACCACCTATTGACAAAATTAATTGCCAATCCGATAGTTCCTCACGAAAATTGTTTGAATACTTGCCATATGAAACATTTACATGTATACATATATACTATGCGTGTATTGTGTAAAACATTTTCAAATTTTCTAAGCACTGTAACGAGATACGACTATGATACTGACGTTGGTCAAATTTGGAACCAATTTAAAAATGTGTATCGAAGATACAAACTGCTTACTATTTTGTTGAAAAAGTAATATAAGGTATGAATAATCATATTATTATATACCGATATTAATATAACGAACAATGAACTACTACTTAAATATTTCTCTATGCACACCTTTGGTTTCTTTTTTCTTTTCCAAATTTTGTCAATGTAATCGCGAGAGTCAAGCCACTGAGCTACTGCATTACAATTTTTACGCGTTTGTGTGAAATTTTGAACATAATATGCGAAACTATATACAGGGTGGTTGGTAACTGGTGGTACAAGCGAAAAGAGGGTGATTCTACGTGAAAAAAGAAGTCGAAAATGTAGAAAAAAAAATTTTTTTTTTTAATTTTTTCATCGAGACAACGATCTACAATGAGATCCGTTATAACGAGACGTGATAAAGTGCACGCGTACCGAGCGAAAATTCAAAGTCGATTTTTATTCTACATTTTCGACTTCTTTTTTCACGTAGAATCACCCCCTTTCCGCTTGTACCACCAGTTACCAACCACCCTATATATAAAATATCCAGAGTAGTATATTTATTATAACATTTAATAAACAAATCGCTGTTTCGATTTCATTTATTCAGTTATATTTTTAAAGATTGCAAAAAAATTCACGGTCTATTCATCACACTGCTAATGAAAATGAGAAAAGTTCGTATATATGTACATATACGTCAAAGCTTTCTATAAGCGTTCAAATACTTTCGTGAGTCGCTGTATATGTAAATTTATAATTCAGGATGACTCGTGCACTTGTTGCGATCGTTCACAGCTTTCTATGACCATATAAAACGCTGATTATAAGTGGATTAATATTCTCCGGCGGTAGAAAAAACATTAATTGAACGTGGCTATAAATTAAATTTGCCGAGAGAGTGGTTGCATCGATGTGGTAAAGCATCGAATGCCAGCTTAGTGTCACTACTCATTACATTCAAGCCACACTATCATCATGCTGGAATATTAAGAACGAAAACGTTTACGTAATGCATTATCCAACGCACGCGAGGTCGCGAAAAAATGTCTCCGGATGATCCTCGTGTTAAATTATCTCTCGTTTAATGGTTTTCCGCTCGTAGTATTGTACAAATATAAGAAATAAAATCATAAATGCTGATCGTACGTTATTGAATAATTTAAGCGCCGAGATATTATGTTCGATTGGCGATATTTATTTTACAACACTGATATACTACAACGTTATATGTATACCTAAACTTGATAGTGACTCATAGATCGTTCAACATCTTTCAAAACATTCAGCACGAACTACTTATACCGAATTTATTCCGTAATCTTGATATTCCGACGCTATATGAACGATATATCATGCTTATGAATTTTAAACCATTTATTTCATATGTAGATAAAGCTCATTCCTTAACCTTGATAATTGTAAAATATTGCTGCATTGCTCATAATATATCATAACATGAAGTATGCAAAGACCTTTGTTCCTGAAACTATTTTACTAATATTTATATTGTTTAGTATATCCTTTTTCCCATTAATTGTATTTGGCCAAATTACCATAGATAAATCGAATCGTTTATCAGAACCTAATTTTGTTACTGTTCTAGTCTTTCAACGAGGCTGAAAAGGATCCAAAATACTTATCTCATAGTTTTTCTACCAGATTATGTAATCGTTTGTCAAGTGAAACATTAACGACCTTTTCTAACGAAAATAAAAATTCGAGAGATTGGAATTCGAGGACGTAATTTCTACGTATTAATGAAGGGTGTTTCCCGTCTACAGGTGAAAGGAATTTCAGCAAATCCCGGAAGAATCGCTTCCTGATACTTGCCACCTGTATTCAAAACCTTTGCAAGTCAACAGAATGCCATGAAACGCCAGTGAAATTGCTCGTGATTCGCAGAAATTGTATTACCCCCGGAACCAGATAATCCTAACATTCCTCCGTTTTTCTATCTCAGGATGCATAGGAATATGCGCGAAAAAACATGGGACCTCGGCTGGTATAAACTTGGCCCAGATAGGATGATGGCTTTCGAAAAAGTTCATCCGAAACGTTACATGGACGTTACGGTGCATAAAGGCGCGTGACACGCATGTTATGGGATCCGCCTCTACTCGAGAAATTCTCTCATCATGGCGGTCACGACGACTAAAAATATCGTTGTGCATAGTCTACAGTATGCACAGACCCAAACGTGTGTTGTACCGGTTATACGCACGTGAAACTAGCTATACGTGTGCGAATACAAGCGTGCCTGTATGTAACGCAAGTATCGCCCACGCAGCAAGAGAATAATTCACTTTTATTGCTCTCATTCCGAACGATGCCCCAACATCTACGGATCGAACGTAAAAATTCGACCACATGAATCGTCCGTCCACCCACGAAATTCTTATTTTTGCGATTAAAACATTTAAAATATTCTTCCTCATCCTGTTTGACGGACTTCACGTGGAAGTACATGTTTATGCATATTTTCACTTGCTTGCCAATTACGTTAAATGATGTTACACGATATTGGATCACCTGCTGATATTTAATGCAAATGAATAAATGCAAAAGATGTGATAAGCAATTTTAGGATACAATAATTGGTGTCTGTTAAACATCTCGAAAATGATTCTTTACTTGATTGTTTGTGAAATTTCCTGGATTTGTTACTATAGTTGAGAATCCAACAAGTTGCTCGAAATCAAGAAAGTAACAAAAATAGGACTCGTGTTCTTCTCGTGTATCGTACAAATTAAATATTTTACACTGTTTTTATTTTTTAATCGTTTCGTTGTAAGTTATTATTGCATTCACCTTATACTATACGATATTAAACAAAGTAAAACTTGTTGCAGTTTTTCAATAGCCAATAGATGTACTGTAATAATAAATTATGGCTAATATCTTGGCAATATACAGAGCCTCGGAAAAAGTATTAACGTAAAAAATTTAA
The DNA here is from genome assembly GCF_000188095.3 of Bombus impatiens. Taxonomy (NCBI): domain Eukaryota; kingdom Metazoa; phylum Arthropoda; class Insecta; order Hymenoptera; family Apidae; genus Bombus; species Bombus impatiens. Next base: position 123,151 of record NT_177318.1, on the reverse strand, counting down.
CGATTATGTTATAATACGTAATTTGAAATTATTCATCGAAGAAACTTTCTACGACCGAAAAAGTATTCGGTATCTTTTTATGTGATCAGCAGTTAAATATACATTTGTACGTGATCAGCGGGAAATGTATTGTTAACACATTTCTCATTGTTGACAGCGCTATTGCACGTTGAAGATTCATTTCTACTTATTTTATTTGTTTTATCAGCACTTCGTGGTGGCACCGTAATTTGTTTTAGCTCTCGCGGTGAACGAGAACCTCCTTCTGGTTGCGCGTTTCTCGTACTTGTGGTTCTGGGCTGACAATAAAGATTAGCGTTTCTTTCCATGTGAACTTGGAGTAGCAGGCAAAAAGTACATACATAAATACAGGGACATCGTGAAAGGGGACAGATGTACTGTGAAGAAGAAGGTCTTGACAAATTTCGGTCTTTTTATAGCGTTTATAAAACACCAGTGATAATAGCACTAGGAAAATAATCGAGTTTATCAAATTTCATTCCTACATGAAATATTCCAAAGTGACAAGGTTTAACATTTTGATCGGTGTAATAGTAATTTTACATTAAACACACTATCTCCTACGATCGATTAAAAAATATTTACTATCATCGTAATCGTGATTTTTATATAATTTTTTCTTTTCCTTTGATGAATTCCAATAGATTCCGATAGATCGATAATAATAATAATATTATTATTTTATTATAGTATAAGATATTAGTTATTAATGGTCATCAAAAATGAAATTTTTATATGCATCTTGCATATATGTATTATTCTTAAAAACAACATAAAATACCGCAGGTGAATCAATCTACAACTGGTTAAATGATGATGCTGTCAAATATGTTTAATGGATTACAAGATAGAGGTACAGGACGTTCAATTAAATCAGTGTAATGAAATCTTTAATGAATACGCGATGTCAATATTCGCAAGTACACGTGTAATTGATCATCGTATGATAAAACAAATATTCGGTAATATAAAGATTGGTCATGCTGTCGCGCATAAACGAGTTCCTGTAGTAACCTTCGTTTGTGTAGAGCTATATTGCAAATACCTTGAAACTTTGTTTGTGAATGGACAATTTATCGTGCCTTTTTGTGTTGCACATACATCTACAGGGTGTTTAAACGTAGAAAGGCTCGATTATCAGGATGATAAATCAAAACATGCTTCCTATCAAAACCGTAAGGATCTTAACATGGCTCAAAATTATTACCCCTACAATCTAATTGTAATTTATCTAAATCGTATACTCAAACGTAACTAAAAAGGTAAACTTTCTGTAAACAAGACTTTATTGGATAATTACGCAAGATGAAAATCTTTGTTGCTCATAAAGAAAGTTTCGTCGATAATTTTTTTTTTTTTTTGCAAGATAAACTTAACTTTATAAAGCTCAAGGATATTACTGATTTTAATTCTTCTTAGGAAACAACTGATATTTAAACCATGTCACATTTCTTTACAGAAATGGAATATTATAGGAACATAGAAGAATAAATGTATTACGTATAAACGAATACAAGATCATTTTAGAGATATAACAATTCGAACAATTTTAATATGTTTGATAAAACTACTATATGTAGTACTAAGTGTACTAAAATGTAACGCCTTGCCATTTCGAAATATTTAATATTCAGCACTATACAAAGCTTCCCGACAAAGTAGATGTTTCCCTTTATATTCTAAAAGTGATATTTTAAAAACCTTTGTGTATAATACGCAATACAGTTGTCTTCTTTTACTTCCCATGTCCTCGTTCTCGATATTAGTTAAAAAGACACGTAGATATCGCTTTTGAAACATAGAATGAAAGATTTATCATTCTATCCTTTGATGTAAGAATTTACACAATTTTAATAGAAAATAGTCCGTTTAATGTAACATTACTGTTACGTGCCTCAAAATGTTGAGCCTCGTGTCGAGATATTTGTAATACAGGAATTACATCTTAATATTCTTCGCTCAGTTAAATGAGACAAATCCTCCTGACTACGTCCTCTTACACTTCCAGAGACAAAGAAATCCTTTTAAATGCACAATTGCAATGTCTCACCCTGTATACATATCACGTATACGTGACTCAAAGAGAAAACTAACCCATTACTCGGCCAAAGTCTCGCGATATTCCTTCATTCTGTTTCAAGAAACCCCCTATGTGCAACGTGCTTTTACAATAACCTTACTTCATTCTAAAATGGGTTCTAAAGCAAAATACATAACGAAGAACGTAACACGTCCTGTACGTGTAGATTATACAGATACGAAGGAATCCGTTTTACATGAGTCCGCGTTGAATGTAAGAAAAGAAACTTATACGATACTTAAAGCTAACCGAGACGCTTTTCGCCAACGGGATATCCCTTAAACCCTGACTTTTACACGCCGATCGACTTGATCGATTCAAATATCGGTGTCACGTTGCGACGAACGTGGAAATATCTTGAATGAAAGTCGTTCGATTTCATTGAGGGACAGACGAGACGATACGTGACTACGATTTCACGTGTTCCTTCAGATAAACGGGAATTCCAAGGCAATAGATTCTCTTCTTTAGTTCCTTGGTATTTGTACGGAAATTTTATTTCCAAGTAAAATCGGAAGCAACGGGAGAAAAATGCGTTTGATGTTTATTTCGTGAAAGTTACCAGTCTCGATCGTATGACAGATCAATTCTTTGAAGGAAACGATAATTTTGAATTTATACGTAACTTTCGGTGGACAATTGTAAGAAATAATCTGTAAATTTCGACTTCCGGCTAATTAGAAATTTCTATTATCAAAATGTAAGAATAATAAGAACAGAGAACAACAAAAATATTGGAATATTCACCTGGTCAATTTTAACCTGGCATCGTCTTCTTAAAATAATCAGTGGAAATTTAATTTGTTAAACTCAATTACACGAACGTGTCTTTTTGAAGTAGATTATTTTTCATCGGATTATTCAGTTGCATGAAAATACAACTATGTTGCATATGGTAGGTAGCGAGGCAATATGTTAAAATATATTTAAATAGAAATTTCTAAATATTGAAATATCTTAAAGAAGAAGTACAATTTAAAGGAGACATTTTACATATTATTGAGGCCACCCTTGAAATAAACCATACATTGTTAAAAGAAATAAATTAGTATCTTAAAGGATGTTGGAAAGTGGCCGAGTCTGGTTAACGAGAAATTTCGCCCCGTGTCATAAAACTGCTTTAAGAGTTCCCTGTCCCGGTTTGACGTTTTACGTAACCCTTCAGCCAAAAGGATGCTCGTAAAAATACTGTAAATCAATGAAAAATAAAGAAAAATATGAGAAGGAGAACACCAAGTTGGTAACAAGATCATACTGTAAAAATGTTTCAGAATTTCAGAAGAGTAAAAAAAAATTGAGGATAATTTAATCGTATCCCTTGAAGGGAATTTTTACGATGTGAACGTTATTCTTACGGTACCTGATCATAATTTTCATTTCAGTGCAGCACGCACAAAAAAGGAGCTGCAATAGGAATTCTCTGCGACCCGCTATGCTCGGAAAGAGGGATTCACTCGCTCGCATGCGAAACTCTTCACGCTGGCAAAGAAGCGGTTTTCTCGGCCCACTGGGAGACGACCCGACTTGTGTTCAAAGCCTCAAGGTTTATTCCCTTTCTTTGCAAATATATATGTCACAGAGAAAAATTCGATGCTTACATCTAGGATCAAGGAATTCTCTGATTTTATGGTATTCTCGAAATACGGTATTCGACGGAACGATCGAAAAATCATTTACAATTTCGTAAGACTGTAGAAACTTAGAGAATTCGTGAAACATCAAGTAAAAAGTAAATTATAAATTTTGTTGGAACCAATAGAGACGTATTCTATTCTCTAAAAACCAATAAAAAAAGAAGTCTACTTTGAAGTTGAAAAATTACTGTTTAGAGTCCAGGCAATTTGAAGAAACTGTAATGTTGTAGCGATCGATGCAACCGTAAATAATCGTTCAAAAACGAAGACATTTGAAACAAGGGCTCTGATTTCAGAACGAAGACACCGATGGAGCAGTACGAGACGTTATTCTGGACGGACGCGACTGGCATAAAGCATTTCCCGTCTGAGACGGACTTCAACACCATGATCAAAGATCTGGTCGTTAGCAAGCTGAACGTGACGCTGTCGCAGCATCAATTAGAGAGGCTTGCACGACTTCGTACGCATCGTGTCGAGACCGAGCCCAGAAGGCGACAGCTCGAGATGGAAAATCTCTGGCCGCTGTTACAGGAGAACGAGTACCTGATGAGCATACTGTACGAGGACAGGGACATTTTTCCACAGCTGATTGGCACATGCGGAACCTTCTACGCGGTCGAATACGTACGACCCATAGAAACACCCACGACAATCCTTGCTCTGTCCGATTCGAAACCGGAATGGGCGAAAAGATTGAAGCTGGCCGTGATGATCCTGGACCTGCTCGAAGAACTCGACACCAACTTTCCTGAGCCGATCCATCTGTGCGATGTGAAGATAAACCATTTCGGTTTGCCTCTCGGTGGACAGAAGCTCAAGTTCCTCGACCTGGACGCGGTGTTTCCTAAAACGATTATCAGCCGTATCACCGCGGACGGGAAGAACTGCGAGAAACACGACGACTGCGACTACTTCGACTGCAGGTCCTTCTGCTCGAAGAACAAACGATGCGAGTCACCGGTCGCCAACAACAATTTACAAGTAATTACCAGAGATAATAAGATTAATTCGATAAATGACGAGATCGAGTTAGGCTAATCCTTTTACGGTATAGTTCGAAAGAGATTACAGCAAACCATGTCAAATATGGTGTTATACATTTCATACGTTAGTTGCCTCGTATTTTTCTATTTAAGATATTGAAACATTGGAAATCTTTACCCAGTTAAAATTGATTACAAATCCAGATTAAATGTAACATTGATCTTTGATAAAATGTTTGGAGATCGTAGCAGGATCAACTCATAAAACTAATATTAATATTTATTTCCTATAAGAAATTGAAAGTATTTTTCATCCTAAAAGAGGCTACAGATGCAAGGCTGTCGTCAGACGATCAAAAATATCGTCAATATTTCAAAGTTCACAACGAAAATACGGTTTATCGATAGATATTGACAGTGTATCGACAATATATATTGATCTTTTTAGTTATGAACCTTGAAATATCGACAACATAGATAATATTGATAGTCTAAGGGCAGCCTAAGATATTTCAGCCGTAAAGGAGCAATTGTTTTCTAAATTGTTTGTTCTAAATTTTTCGGCAAAACATTGCCAGAGATTAACCCTCCGTAAGCAAACATATTTTTTGATGTTCCATAGATGAACCGGATCATTTATGTTAAAACATAATTTTTCTATAGTTTGAGGCTTTCCAAAAGTCTGGGAAAGTATGTCAACCATTGATTAAATCAAATGTTTAATACTTTTTTCGAAATTTGCATATGAAGTGGTACGCAATTGCAACTTAAAGTACACGATTTTGACAAATTTTAAGCCGAATAAATTTTCTAGTTTCCCTTCCATAAGCGAAAATTAAAACAATAATAATTAATACGTCACTTAAATAAAGGTAAGTAATAAATAAATTTCGGTTGAAATACCTTTAGATTTTAGGAAAAATATTAAACGTCTGTCCAGTTGCAGACTTTTGAACGTCGCTGTACTTTTGTTATTTGATAATAGCGTATTTTATGAAATATGATTAGACATTGACTAAAAATAGGGTAGAAAGACAAGATTATATATGTATATCGAGAAGATTATATGCTGGATAGTATGTATGATGTATAAGGTTTCCTACGTGCTATTCACACTAATTGGAAGATTCTCTATTTTTAAGTAACTTTATCTCTAGATACAGTTAGTTCCTCAATAAAATTTTACACAATATCTACTAGTGCCATGAAACATACATGTATAACACTTTCGTATAACATAAAGTATATACTAAAAATACTCTTTGTGTATATATGTATAGAAACATAACGTGACAATCATTGTCGATAATATCAAAATTTGAATCTTAATTTTTCTTAAATCAACCTCGACGAAACAAAGCTGACTCTGCAAAAAAAGTTGATTCTTGATTATTCAAAAAATCTCACAGATTACTCACAAAGTAGAGAATACACATTAGACAAATATTCTATTATCATAATGTTGAAAATATAATAAATATATGCATTGACCTTTGAATCGAGTCGTACTACTATATATTGGCTTGGCAACTAAGTGATTGCGGATTTTGTGAATACCACTTAATGACAAAATCCGCAATCACTTAGTTGCCAAGCCAATACATAACACACTGGTTAAAGTCTTAGTTGAGATCGAACACGAATGTACATGAAATGTAGAACTTATGAAGCTTAATTTTAAAAATTGTTCGATGAAAGAGTATCAAAATGAGTATCGATGAAAGTATGTATCAAAATGCACTTTATGGAAGCAAATTAAAACTAACGACCATGACATTTTTCAGATCATCTGCGAGAAAATATTTCTCGGTTGGACTCTCTCGGGGACTATCATAATTCCTGGATTACTCATGTCGGAGCACACCACCAGTACACTGGCAGTTCTTTTACGACAATGCGCGAATCCTGCCAATGACATTGAACATTTACCACGTGCTGCAGTTTCGGATAATTTGAAGACACGACTGTACAATATGCTGCACGAAATGGAACAAGAAGTTGCTGCTTCCGTATAGAAACGTTTTAGTTCGGAAAAATCACGAGAATCCAAAGGATCCTCGTTCATGAACATATAGGTATATTTTCAAACGTATTCGATCGAATTATCAAAGGCTGTTGTTAGAAGAGCGAATTGTTGAAATTTATAAGAATTTTATTACACAAGAAGATATTAGCGATCGAAGGTATAAACATGAGAACGATACTTTCGATGAATTTCTTGAAAAATTTGTAAATAAAACGAGAGAAATTTTGAAACGTTGAAACTTTTAAGTTTTGATAAAATGGTTTAATTAACACTATTGCAATTTTTTAAGAAATTCGCTGAAAATGTTGAACTACGGGGAGTATGATATCTGGAAATGAATAGATTCAATTTATTTTTAGAATTTATCAACCCCTACATTTTCATAATTTAACTTTTCGATTTAATATACTTCTTGAAGGATTAATGAAATTTATTCGAATGTCTACACGTACTTAAAGGTACCAACCAATGAACATATATTTATTGTAGAGTTTATTTATTCTTCTTATACGTAATAATATTTCAAATAAACCAAATTTTACACAAGCGATTTTAAACAAATACATTAACTTTTGAAGCATGAAGGTACTAACGATTTTAGAATGACTATGAAGTTAATGGAACGAAGTTAAATCTCGTTGTCGTTCGAATAACGGTATAAGTATTAAGTTTTCCGAAAAGTTTCTTTCATTTTATAAGGAAACGATATATGCACGACATTTTTTATTTTATATTATTTTATTGAATTATGTATGATCCATTTTGTTCCAATAGAAACAAAAAATGTTGTACATCTACTACTTCCTTACAAAATGAAAGAAACTTTTACGACAAGCATAGAATGTTCGACACGCATTTACTGATTAAACAGAAACCCCTAAACGGCTGACGTTTGTAGTCGTTCGTTAAGCTTCATTGTCACCTCAGCCTGGAAATTGATTTACATTCATTCGGAGAGCTAAAAAAAATGAGCGTAGCTCCATGTAAAATATAAAATATGCGAGAATCGAAATGAACAATCGGGAAATATCTAACTTTCTACGAATCCAGAGAAACGAAAATTAACAAATAATCTTTGTACTCGGAGAATATAATAAAATAAGCGACCACTAGAGGCTAGTGATAGTAATAAGAATAGGAAAAGAAATAATATTATCAACAACGAGCACAAATACCAACTACCTTACACGTAATTGTAGCCTTACTTATGTACTTTAAATTAAACATTCGATACGCTTAGATAGAACTTGAAGATAGATATAAGAATACTGTTATTTTTACATATAATACTGTTATTTGCATATTATTTGTTTTAGTGGAAGAATTATTGCTCACCTTAGTTTTGGAAGTAAATAATTATTACCTTAAAATATGTGTATTTAATACCTACTCATTAAATTAAAATCTTTAATGATCAAGCATTGATAATGTAAATATAAATGTACATTACAAAATAAAAGATTTTGTAAAGTAAATCGAATTTTTAAAATTAGTTTACATTAAATTCTATGTATTGAATAAAATAAATGCACATCTTTAATTTCAAGTCTGAACCACCGAACTATATGGATCTTCTCTCTCCAAATTGAATGAGATTAATAACTAGTTTTGTATTCATTATCCATCATACAAATGAGTATTTGATAGATGACAAAGATAGCAAATTATTATAAATATTGCAGTTAACAATAATAGTTTCCAAAATAATATTGTAGAACTTACTAAATTCATTACATAATTGCAACACTAAATACCAAATAGTAGCAATAAAAATTTTCATACTTAGAGATGTTGAATTATAACTCATGACTGTAAATAAACTAACTTGAGATGTAAATTTTGAATTTCTTAAAATCTCGCGCGTTTATATTCAAACCAATAGCCAATAGCCAATGCGACCCCAAAGTACCACGTGACTGTGTCCCCGCATCCCGGAGGTAACTTCACTCTAAAAATAGAGGTTTGTGCTCGGTGCTTATATTCCTATACCCATATTTAATTCATATATCTAGGGATTTTGTCTCTACATGATTGTACATCTCGCATTAGATATAACCTTTATATAGTACCTTATAGGTATTCATCGAAACGTAGTAACTAAAAATTCGTTTTCAATAAGTTAGTTGTTTCATAATGGGTACACTGGAACAATTGGCGAATCAATTTGCCAAATTGATTAAATTTGATACATGGGGTAATTATCCTGCAGGATATGATCCAGCCAAACACGGTCCATATGATCCTTCTCGATATTACGGAAAACGTAAGTCTACCATCTTTCGCCATTCATTTAATTTACAAATGATTTAATAAAATATTATCCGCCTTTACAGCTGATACGCCATTTGGCGAAGTAAAACTTCGTGACTTGCCAGAATGGTTTAGCCGACGCGAAAAAGGATTCAAACCATTTGCATCGCTAATTTCACGAGGTAGATATTTTATCAAAAAAAGTGGCCTTACCATGGCTCAAAAATTATATAATACTTTTGTTACAATTAGCTTATTATTGATATATACGTTAATATTACTTGATAAATTAGTTTTAAATAAATGGAAATAATATTTTTTATATTTAAAGTTCAATATAACTTGATATAAAGCAAAAATTGATTCCTTTGCAATTATTTTTTTGCTCTATAATAATTTGCATTTAGTTTCTTTGAAGTATTATAATTTAATTGTCATAACTTACAGCTCACTGGCGATGGCAATTAAAGTATATACATCCTAGGAAAGCAACTATAGCTCCAATTTTCCAGCTTGCTATTGTTGGAGCAATATTTGGCTATGTTACAAATTACTTGCGTATCAGTAAGTTTATATATAATAAATTTGCATAATTTACACTTATAAAATAATGAAGAAACAATGTCATAATGTATGTCTTCATTTTCAGGGGCACATAGAAATTATAAATATCATTAAAATATTATTAAAATCATCTTGAGTTAAAATAGAGTACAATTAAATTGTATTAGTTAACAAAAGTAATATCAATAATCTGTAAAATCTATAATATGAAATAAATGCGGCTTAAACATTTGATATGTGTAAAGTATATAATATCCTAGAACAGAATTTTTCTTATAAATAAATATTTGTTTATAACAGTATCTTTGTTTACTGGTTAAGATTACTGCCAATATCATTCACATTTCATTATTTAAAAATTAACATGTTTTAATGCCAAATATTTTTAAAAACTTTTATGTATTAATTACAATACAAATTATTCTACTAGGAAAAATATGCTGAGTGTTATAGTTTTTTATGATTAAAGGTTATCTTAATATATTGTATAAATTTTGAAATAAGATTTACAAGTTGATTAATAAAAAATCGAAATAAAAAATTTATTATTTTTAATATAATCTGTCATTACGTTTATAAAATAAATTTTAAAATTTTACAAGATGATTTTTTATGAACAAATTTTTAACATTTTGAGAAAAATATATTAAGTCGAATCGTAGCTTATATATGAGAACCATTACCAAAATATGAAAAATAATAAATATGTACCTGAAATTGTTATGCGATGTCTTCTTATTTCAGTCCAAATTATACTCGATACTAATAAAACGTCACATTTAAAATTACAGCGTGTCAAAATTCGGAAAGATTCAAATAAAGTCACGAGGTCATCTTAATGGCGCGAAATATGAAACAATATTTTGCGGTTGTATACAACACTAAAAAATTTAATCATGGCGTGAATTTTAATAATTTAGTATATAATATTTGGTGTATATATAGTTAGTACATAATAGAAGGTTTTTACATGCGTTTAATTAAAGAATTTTTTAGTTGTATTTCAAAATAAACAGATTCATGCTCAAATGCATTTCGTGCTAACATACATACTTTGCTTGAAAAATTGCATATTATACAGAGTGATCCAGATTTTAATGGCAAAACTTTGTCAGTATACATATTCTATAAAACTAAATAAGAAAAAAATGTTATATAAACATAAATCTTTTGAGATCTTATAAAAAAAGTTATGACAAGAAAACGAAATACAAAAGAAAAAAAATGAAATATGCAAAATAAATATTGCTGATTTCTTCCTACATTATATCGCAATAACCACAAACTGTTTGCTGTTTCCTTCATATTTCATTTTTTTGTTACAATTTTTTTGTAAGATCTTAAACGCCAATGTTTATATAATATTTTCTCCTTATTTAGATCTATAGATTATGTATACTAACAAACTTTCGTCATGAAAATTTTAAACACCCTGTATATTTAAGAATATAACATTGAATGAATCATAATGTGTTAATAAAATATCATATTCATAAATAAAATATATATGTGTTCTAAATATAGAATTTTGCGATGCGTAAAAGAATATAAAGTAAATTTTCAAAAAATTGAATTATGCAAATGATTTGATTGCATATTAATTAAAAACATAATTAAATGAGTAGCAACAAGCAATATGTATATACTTAATGTTCTTAAAGTGTGAATTATGAAATAATTTTGAAAGGATTAGGAAGAATTAATGCATCTAGTAAATTATGTGTACGCGGCATAATTTCATCCTACGCATAAAACGTGTGCAATTTAACATGATCATTGCACGAGGGAAACGTTGATTGGTCCATCGATTTATAAGATCCGTATAATCAACCAATGAGAGCAAAATTGGGGGACAAAACTCAGGTTCCCTTGCAATATGGCTGTCAGTATAAATTTGATGCTTGAACATGCGTTTCTCTCCGAAAATTTTGACAAGTAGTCTGTCTATCTATCACCTTTTTCGAAATATAGAGCGTAATGTGATTTTCGGGGAATCAATACAGTGGAAAACGGCTATGCGGATTAGCTGAAGCGTAGCAGTAAAATAAATTATATTTTGAAATCAGGTATGTTTAAGCGTTTGTTCATCGCTATTTATTTATATGTCCATATTGTGTTTCTTTACGATATCTTGAAAAATATTATGTTCCGTTTCATTTCCTTAATTAAAACTTGTACAGTTTTCCTCAAATTTTGCATTATTTAAATCCCTGAACTTCTGTACCGATTAAAAAACGCATACTCGCAGATGTCATCTATCCATCTTCACTTCATCAATCTAACTGCACAAACTTTCGTTCTTCAAGTTGACAATCGATTTTCCCTATTTGAATCATTTTCTTTTACTTTATCAAATAAATGATAAATAATATGCAGTTTGTTTTATTATTCCCTGTACTCCATTTTATTTTGTATAGTTGGAGCATTCAGTATATTTCCTGTTGAACTGTTGTAATATCCAATAATAAATATACATTTCATGATCATTTTGTCTATGTTTCTGATATGTATGTTTATTAAATGTTTTCATTTATTTACTGTAAATATTATTCCAAATATATAATCATTTTTTAATGATAGTTCATTTTTCAAGTGTTTGTGATACTGTATATACATGTGTACACTCTTATTTTGATTTTAGGCATTCACAGCTGTTTATTGATCAACATAGTTTGTAAACATGACATCAAGGTAAAGTACTGTCAATTATAATTGTGTTGTTAAAATGAGATGTATGGAATAATATTAATATTTACACTAATCTACTTACAATTATGCAAAAATGGATTAGTTTATGATACTATGATATAATAACAAACATTAATGTACCATTAGTAATATATTATTATTAAATTTTACATATATTTTATACATAAAAATATAATTTATAATAACTATATTTAATAAATAGTAAATCTTCATGTAATTAATATTTTCAAATTTTATATCTATTATCTCAATAAAATTTTATAACGTGTATATTTATCATATTGCTACTTTATATAATAATAAAGAAAAATTGAAAATAATAAATGCATGTGAATACATATATTAATAGATGATTGTATCTATCTATAGTTGATTTAATAACATGATTGCATACATCATAATGTATGGGTTCTATTAGGCTAGACAGGCTATTCATACTATTGGAAACAGGGACAAATGCAGTAACTAAAAGAGCTGCAGCACAACAATTAGGAGAAGCACAGAGATTACATCCTCATGATTTACATCATTTATTGGCAAGAGTTTCTATCCTTTTAAAGTCTTCACAATGGGATACCAGAGTTTGTGCTGCACAAGCTGTACAAGCTATACTTGCTCAAGTTCCTACTTGGGATCCACAACCCATTAAGAAAGAAACATGTACAGGTAGCTAATTTTAATTTTTTATATACTAAATTTTGTTATTAACATTAAATTTTTTATTCATAGAAGATGAAGAAGCAAAAAGACCAAACAATAAATTAAATTTGGAAAACTTTGATATGGAAAAGATTTTAGCACGTAGTTCATATCTTACTGGATCAGAAGGCAATGAATATGATTTAACAGCTACTGATGGGGAGCAAATGCTACTTCCTAATCAAAAGGAAAAAATTGCTGCTAAATTGGGCCTTCATCCACAATTAATGGGAGTTGATACATCAGAATTGTTTACCAACGAAGATCTTACACCAGAAGTATTACCACCTACGTCAAATATACAAACTAATGTATCTGTGAGTGAAACGCTAAAACAACCTAGTGGTCTTAGTAGACGCGAAATGAATAGAGCTAGACGTAAGGTAATACATAATTGATTACTAATATGCTTAATGTAATAAGATATTCTTATATAGTATTATTTATTTGATAGGCACGACAGTCGGTTTCAAAACAACGTTCACGAGAACCTGATGACCATCGTAACAACGAAGATTATCACAATTCAAATGCTCAATCTCCCATCAATAATGAAAGGGAACCACTAAATAAAAGAATAAAATTAGAGGAACTGATTTCGTTAGAGACTGGCGTTAATAATAATTCACAAACTGAATCAGTCAATGCAGTACCAGACAGCACTGGCTGCTGGCCAGATTCTGTAATAAATTGGCCTCTAGAATCATTTGCAGAAAGTCTCTGTCAAGATCTATTTAGTCAAAAATGGGAAGTAAGGCACGGAGCAGCGACTGCTTTACGTGAACTCGTAAAACTTCATGGGAAAGGTATGAAAAATGATTGTAAGTTGCATTTAAAAAGTAATAAAATACAATATTAATTGAAATTTATTATAGGTGCAGGTAAATCGAAGAATCAAACTGCAGAGAAAATGGCAGAAAGTCATTATCAGTGGCTTATTGATGCCGCCCTACGACTACTATGTGTTTTAGGATTAGATAGATTTGGAGATTTTGTTTCTGATCAAGTCGTTGCGCCCGTACGAGAAACATGTGCTCAAGCACTAGGTTCTCTTTTATTACTAGTGCCAAATCAAAAAGATGATGAAAATAAAAATAGGGGAATTACAGGAATACTTTCAGTCATGCTAAAACTGTTGGAGAATGATGAATGGGAAGCAAGACATGGTGCGCTACTTGCACTCAAATATTTGCTTGCTATACGAGATGATCTGTTAGACGACATGCTACCGAGAGTATTTCCAGCTACTATGCAAGGTCTTTCCGATCCAGTCGATGATGTAGGTGCTGCAGCAGCAAGTGCGCTTATACCAGTAGCATCTGCTCTACCACGTTTGTTAAAATCATCAGAACTAGAAGCAATTGTAATTCGTCTTTGGGAACTTTTACGTGAACAAGATGATCTAGCAGCAGCATGTAATAGTTTTATGAAATTACTTGCTGCTATACTTTCATTACCTTGGGCGCGCTCTTATATTACTCCTCAGCCATTATCGCAGGTAAGATCTATATTAATAGAAGCGTTACTTTTTGTTATTTAACCTTAATATTAATATGACGTTGTTTTAGGTCTTACCACGATTATGGCCATTTCTTAGTCATTCTAGTTCCAGTGTACGTAAAGCCACCTTACAAACATTACAAACATTAACTGAAGATGATGGTGCTCATAATGAAAATAAAAAAGAACGATGGGGCGAAGGAGGTGGACTTGTATTGCAAGAGGCCCTCCGTCATGTTTTTCAACGAGCGTTAATAGAGCACGTAATTGCCATACAAGATGTAGCTGAACGTGTTTGGGAAAATCTAGTCGTACAAAGCGATCTCGAACTTTTATTGCATGCAGCGTGTCCTCTTGTCAGCACATGGCTTTGCCTTGCAATGCAACCGGAACACGTGCCATTTAATCCGAACTTACTCATGATAACCACTCCTAATAAAGGAGCTAAGAATAATCAAGTTTCTGGTACTTGCGACGGACAATCAGATGCTAGTAATAACGGAGGAAATAATACTGTTGGTGGAAATGTAAAATCCATATCCGAATTAAAAGTTTATATTGGTGGAATCGAAACTGTAGCTCCAAACATAAGGAAATCAAACTTAATTCATGCTCGTTGTAGAGCTGCACGAATGTTGGGGTTGTTATCGCATTACGTAGTACAACCAGCACCAGGTGTTACTTACACACCAGATATACTTAGTCCTTCACTTTGTTATGCTAAAGTATTGCTAGCACATCTGAATTCGCGTTCAGCATTACAACGCACCATTGTAGGTTTGACGATGTCTCATTGGGCGACTGTAAATAAGATGAAACCACCTACAATACCAGATATTTTAAGGTATCAAATGAAATCTTCCTATCTTACTTATATTTAATACAATACAATAATAATATATTTGTTCTCAAAAGGAAGAGACTATTGGAGTGTTTGAACGAGTACGTATACTACGATGAGATCGCCACATCTTTTACTCGTCTGTTACACGACAGTCGCGGTTACGTTGCCACTCTCAAACATTATAACCTGCCTGTTCTTATCAAGGTAGAACCATCGGGAGTGATGACGCTCGACCAAATTGCAATCCTTGCTGGGAAACCAATTTCAAAACTTTGTGCCATGGGTAATACGACAAACTATGGAGGACCTAGTGGAAGTTTTAGCAACAGCTCTAATCCGATTAAATTAAAGCCAAAGTTGATTGAAAGTTTAGAAGAAAGGCGGAGTGCAGTGAAACTAGGTGCTGCCGATATAGCAGCACAGCAACTTTCATATAATGTTATGTCAACGGCAGCACTCGCTGGTGCTGCAACAATGTTACATTGTCTTCCTCCATCCCCACAACCTCTTAACCCATTGATAAAACCATTAATGGAAGCTATTAAACGTGAAGAAAATGAAGAACTACAAAAACTGGCTGCAAAGCATTTGTCGTATTTAGTTGATCTCTGTGTAGATAGAAAACCTACTCCTAATGCAAAGGTTTGCATGGAAAATAATATCGTTAACATAAACGGATATTGTATTCTCTTTGAATAATTTAATTTAACTTTATATCATAGATATCGACCAATTTATGTACATTCCTATGCTCGGATACTGAATTTACACCTCGTGTAAATTGTAGTACAAACGCAGATCTATTTGACGGAATTCTTACTTTAAGCAATAGACAGAAACATGCTGAAAGAATAGCTTATAATCGGGGAACCAACAGCGGACTTAGTGGAGGCAGAGGGCCTGGCCGGCCACCAACAACTGAAATTCCTTTAGAAGAACTACTTGCTTATGAAGAACCTGAAGCTAAAGCTGATAGAACACGTCGTCGCGGAGCTACTTTAGCACTTACCGCTATAGGTTTGCAATACAACATTCTAATACGATATAAACGCGTTATATAAATTTAGAATATTCATTGTTTTTTGTAGCTACTCTATTTGGTGCACAATTACCTACACGTTTGCCGCATCTTTGGGAACTAATATTACCAAACGTATTACGAGAAAAAAACAAAATCACTAATCGTGAAAATATTCAAGAAGAAGTAAATCAGTTAATTTTTGGTTTACAAGTTTTAGAAGTTATGGCTCCCAGTCTTCATAAAGCCTTACTGCCTCCTGTCCTAGAATGCCTTTCATTCTTATGTGAATTATTGGCTCATCCTTACAAAGCTGTCAGACACATGGCATCCAGATGTATAGCTGTATTAGGTACATTAGATACAGAGAAGGTAATGCTTTAAATTAATATAATATTCGATTTCAATTTGACGATTAAATCTTAATCTCAAAAAATTGTATTCCAGATAATAATGCAGATTACAAACCATGTAATACCACTTCTAGAATCAACTGGTGGAGAGAAAATATACTCAGGAACTGTAACAGCACCAAGCGAAGTAGATTCAGTAAAACAAGGCGCAGCCGAAGCATTAGCGTGTCTTGTCGAAAGTTTAGGAGTTAATATCGTTCCATATGCTGTGCTCTTTATGGTTCCATTGCTTGGGCGTATGAGTGATCAAAATCAGGCTGTAAGATTAGCTTGTAGTGCTACGTTCGCAACACTCGTGCAACTTTTGCCCCTTGATCCTGGTGCGATTACGGATCCACCAGATTTAATGTAAGTCTAAATTTTACTAACAAATGTTAATTTAACATATACATCATAAATCTTTGAAATATTTTAGAGAAAAGAAAACACAAGAGTGGCGGTTCTTAGAACAACTTTTGAATCCACGCAGTATCCCAGATACCGTATTACCGATTCCAGTATCTGCAGAGTTACGTTCTTATCAACAACAAGGCTTAAATTGGTTAAATTTCTTGAATCGTTATCGACTTCATGGTGTTTTATGCGATGACATGGGCCTTGGAAAAACTTTACAAACTCTTTGTATACTAGCTTTAGATCATCATCGTAATCCTTGTGCTCCACCAAGCTTGGTGGTGTGTCCACCAACTCTAACTGGTCATTGGGTGTATGAGGCAGAAAAGTTCTTCAAAACCAAAGATCTCTCAGTGTTACAATATGTTGGCACCCCACCTGAGCGTGAAAAATTACGTCCAATGGTTACTTATCACAAACTCGTCGTTGCAAGTTACGAAATAATCCGTAAGGATATCGATTATTTCGAAACTTGTCAATGGAACTACTGTGTACTCGACGAAGGTCACATTATTAAAAATGGAAAGACAAAAAGTGCTAAGGCAACTAAACGATTGCATGCGAATCACAGACTTATACTTTCGGGAACACCAATACAAAACGATGTACTTGAATTATGGTCCTTGTTTGACTTTTTAATGCCAGGTTTCCTGGGTACTGAGAAACAATTTGCGGCAAAGTACTCACGTCCTATACTAGCCTGTAGGGAACCAAAAGCTGGCCCAAAAGAACAAGAGGCGGGAGCTTTAGCAATGGAAGCACTTCATAGACAAGTAATTTTCTTTTTCATGTGCATTGTATCTTATTTTTTAATCTTACTAATAATTGAATATATTTGTTAAATTATCTACAACTTTTTGTAATTTTGCATTGTGCAGGTTTTGCCATTCTTACTTAGACGAAATAAAGAAGATGTCCTCAAAGATTTACCACCAAAAATTACACAAGACTATTATTGCGACTTATCGTCATTACAACGTACGCTATACGAAGATTTCCATACTCGACGTTCTGCCACTTTATTATCCGCTGCGTCGTGCACTTCAACTGGAAATAATGGTTGTAGTGTCTTTGAAGCATTACGATATCTTCGTAATGTTTGTAATCATCCCAAATTAGTATTAAATCAACGACATCCGTTATACGCAACTGTTAGTATCAACATGACATCCGTTAAGATATTTTACTTGTAACTTTAAATTGACAATTATTTTATTTCTAGGTGTGTAATACATTGAAGCAACGAAAGAGCACATTATCTGAGATAGAATATGCAGCCAAGTTACCTGCATTAAAACAATTATTATTAGATTGTGGCATAGGACAGCCACAACGACAACAAAACCGCAATTCTGTAACTACTGATACATCAGATAATCAACCACCGCAGGAGCAACAGTTAGTGAGCCAACATCGAGCTTTAATTTTTTGTCAATTGAAAGCAATGCTAGATATCGTGGAAAAAGATCTTCTTTGTGCCCATTTACCTACTGTTACATATCTTCGTCTCGACGGAAGTGTACAAACCACGCAAAGGCATTCCATAGTAACACGTTTTAACGCAGACCCGTCGATAGACGTGCTTCTGTTAACGACTCAAGTCGGTGGCCTTGGATTGAATCTAACTGGTGCTGACACTGTTATATTCGTGGAACATGACTGGAATCCTATGAAAGATCTTCAAGCGATGGATCGAGCACATCGTATTGGTCAAAAGAAAGTAGTGAACGTATACAGGTTAATCACAAGATCGACGGTAGAGGAAAAGATCATGGGACTGCAGAAATTCAAACTTCTCACAGCAAATACCGTAATTTCAACGGAAAATGCATCTCTGGAAACAATGGCAACTGATCAGGTAAAATATATAAATCTAAATTTATTAACTTGCATAGTTATAGCTATTTCAACAATAAAAGTTTTGTAATAAACTAATAAATAAATTTATTTTTTTACAAAAATATATTACATATAATCCTGATACTTTTATCTTTTTCGTGTTTTAACTTTTTTTATGTTACTTCATATTCCTCATTTTAATTCTACAATAAAGCTTTAAATAGATATAAATACACACGCATATAATACAAAACAATTCTTGAAATATGCTATAATTAATTATGAAAGAAATTTCAATTTATAATAGATTTTATTTGTAACAATTTTTTATAGCTACTCGACTTGTTTTCATTGGACAGTGGCAAAGAGAAAAAATCAGAAATACAGGATGATGCCACGTCTAAAATTAGTGAGGTTCCAGGCATTAGCCGTTCCGTTTTAGATATTCTCCCTGAACTATGGGAACAACAACAGTATGACGATGAATATGACATGCAGTCATTTCTATCTACTTTAAAGTGAGCTTATGGTTTTACACATCAGTATCACCGAGTACATTTATTTAACAGTTACATGTGTTTAAGATGATCACTTTGTGAAACATACGTGAATTGGACCTGATAGAAAAACAGTAATCTTAATTTTATGGACTGAGAATGACAAATAATCAATGGATCTATAAAGGAATATACGAATTACTTATAAAAAAGAAAAGATAAGGAAGAAAAAAACATAGATAAATAAGTTACGGATTATATTGATTAAGTACTATGAATAAGTGAGTCTTGTTTATTTATAATAACTTATAAAAATGTTGATACAATTACAATTCCGTATTTGTACCAAACAACATTGTGATGTGTTTATTTATATTATACTAGTCTCTTCCTTTATCATTGTTTCTGTATACCACCACAACATATCAATTGATAAAAATGGCAATGCTAATTGTCTTTTTCTCTTCTTCTTCCTGTTTAAAATGATTTCCAATGTGATAAGTTACAATTATCACAATTTCATGTTCACCTCATAGTTTCGATACACATTTCGGATCCAAGTTCCCGGCCGCAAATATATTATGGGGATCCAAGTGTGCTTTGGCTGCTCTATAAAGGGACACTCCCACTTTTCCTACTGCATCCGCGTAAAAACAAGAACGTAATTTTCCTATACCGTGATGATGAGACAGAGAACCACCATTTGCAAGAATTTCTTCGCGTGCAACGTGCTCGATAGTCTCATATGTTTCTATCGGGTTCGGAAGATTCTTGTAATTAAATGCCATGTAAAAGTACACACAACAACCGGCATCGTAAGTCTGTGTAACACGACAAGAGATAAAGTATTGTTCGACACCACGTGAATAACACTCTCTGATCACACGAGATTTCACATTCCTACACAACGGTAACGCACGATTCCAGGAGACGGACGTCTCAAATGATTCAGCTAAAACGTAGTACTCGAGACCCAGATCTCGGATATAAGCTATAACGAATGTTAAAAGGTAACCTCGTTCACCATTCGTTTCTCCTGCTGGAATACCATTGTATTGCTTCGCGATGTTGTAAATCTTTTGTTCCTGTGCTGCCACCTCGGCAGTTGAGCTACCTTCGAACAATAAAGTAGCGACACATATTTGATCCCATTTGAAACGTTTTATCCTAGTAATGTAAGCTTGTTTTAATCCTTGCAAAATTAAGCCACTCCAACTAGATTCTGGTCGCAACATCTGACCGAACTGGAACTGTTCATTGTCCATCAATCGTATACTAGTCGGCTGACATCGTTCCTTAGCTACCTGCTCATAAAAATGGTACAGTTTTTTTTATAAGAAACAACTGCAATATATTCAATGTTAATTTTAATCAAATATCTTAATAACCAAGAAAGTTTGTCAAGCATTAAAAAGGAATTCAAGAACAAGAAAATCTAAATAAAGCTGCAGTTGTATCATTCCTTTTTTAATTTGAACTATCCAAAAAGGAATAATAATAAAACTGCAATATATAACAGATATTCTCTAGTAAGTAATAGTATTTAAATGTATATATATCGCTATTAAATTAATAAAATTTTACCTCACGCAACGCTAATACACCGGCTTGAAAATTTGGGAAAACTATGCTACCGTATTTGACTACTTTTGGCAATGGTCTAACTTTGATCACCACTTCTGTAACGACGCCCAATGTTCCTTCGCTACCAAGGATCATATGGTCAAAGTCAGGACCACAAGAAGCTCTTGGTACCAATATACCTCTTTCGAGTGTTATTTCTGGATCATCCGTTCTACCGGTAACCATTCTCACTCGTACAACTAGGTCTTCGATGTTCCCATATCGATTCTTTTTCATGCCACTCGCCCTCGTTGCAACCCATCCACCTAAACTGTTCTTTCAAGAAATAAAATCGATCATGCGGCTAGTAGTCTTGTACTTGATGTAAATAACTATTTGACATACTTTTCTTATCGTATACCTGTGCATACGATGTTTGCACGAAAGATTGTTCATAGAAATGTGAGATGAAACGTAAGTGATAGGCTCTTTGTGCTTTTTATTTTATGAAGTAACTTTTAATTCTTTAAATGAAACTAAAATATTGTGTAGCTTTACTCATGCAAAGAATATAAGTACACTTTTAATTATACTAAAATACAAGCACCTGCAATTTTCACGACATTTAGTATGATCATGATCTTCTTCAACAATTCTCTGACATGCACGATTAAATGTAACGTAATTAGTATTCAGTAAATCACTCCAGTAAAATTTAATTTTAATTCAAAGAAGTTGAGAATAGTCCAATTGAATATAAAAGATAATTGCCATTTAATATTACTTAGGAAGATTTGCATTTTATAGTTTACTGTATTATAAACTTTAATCTATATCTTAAATAAAAAAAATTACATTTGCAATTAAACAAAACAGGAAGAAGAAGGAAAAGAAAGTCAAATTCAGCATAGCAGTTCGCAATAAGGCATTCTATGAAAAGTACGCTAATTGAAACGTTTCTATGTCCATTTTCTTCCATATACCTTCTTTCACAAATAGACAATAGACAATTTCAAAAAAAGAACTTTATAACTTGCTAGCTATGACGATTCTTATTATAGATATACTAATATTGCGTAAAACGTCGTAAAATTACACGTGTTTGTATTCAAACAGTTAATATCCTAAACAAATATTTGTTGCGAACGAATAAAACGGACTTTCTGTTTTAATATAATATGGTGTACCTAGAAAATTCGTAAGAATCGGGTTCGTGACCAGAAGTCAGACCTTGCAGTCGGAGTTGCTTTTCGAGGTCTTGGCCGATAATACCAGCCTCGCAACAAGCAACTAGGTTTTCTCTGTCTATCCACAGTATTCTATTCATTTGCGAAGTGTCCAACAATATTATCGTTCGCCGTTCGTTCGTCGGACACGAGGCAGCACCGCTTACGCTCGTTCCACCGCCGAATGGAATACAGACTGATCCATATCGAGCACACAATTTAATTATTTTTACGACGTCCTCGTGGCACTCTGGAAATGCATAGACATAGATGTCATTGTTATAAGACAAAGCATTTTAACTTCTGATTTGTTAGAATTTGCCCAATAATTATGTCAACTTTTTGACATATTTTGCAATCTAAGAAAAACTTGAGAAAACTTAAATTTTGATTTTTAATCTTGTTCGGCTCTACTCAATAATAGGCAATAAAACAAAATTAGGCAAATAAACAATAATAAAACAGGTTTATGAATTTAAAGGAATAGACGAGAATAAAACATTTATGAATTTAAGAAATAAGCAATAATAAAACATTTATGAATTTAAAAAAATAAGCAATAATAAAACATTTATGTTTTGTTCTCCGAATTTGTTCAATAACACTAATAAGTGCATGATGATATGATTATTACGTAATGGGTCATGAATAAATATGTATATGTAGGTATGTCTATCCGCTGCGCTGTAGCTTTAGAGGAGCTAAATTAGTCATACTCTGGGAATATATTCACTTGTAGGCAAGTACTATTCTCATTCAAAGCATTCAAAAGGTTAAATATCAATCCATTTTAGGACATAATACATAGGACATAATATAATACGAACACTGATATATGTAGAAAACATTAAAGTGACATTAAACGATAGGTTATTTTTTAAGTAGCAAAGGAAATGGAAATGAAGAGTAAATAAAAATGATAGCACAAAAATTTTACGATTTTTATAGTAGTATAGTTTATTTTTAGCCTTCCGGCCGAGAAAGGAACTCGGTACACAATTATTTTCCCTATTGCCTTGCATTTTCATTGATTCAGCTACAATTTACACACACATCCATTCATTCATTCGATCCTTAATTTTCTATTACAATTTATATATCATATATCTACTGTCTATCATCTATCTATCTCTAACTATTAACTATTCCATATGTCTATTATCTTTTATATATTGCATAAATCTTTATCTAATTGCCTAATTTACCTACTTAACTAAATACCCTTTTTCGCTTCGCACTTCCCTTTTTCTTCTTTTCCGATTTCGTCGCCCAGTCTACAACCCTATCTTTTCCTTCTTCGTTGACTATGTCTCCTATACTAATTCTAATTATACTAATTCCTAATTCCTTACACTATCTTGTAAAAGAGTAATTTTGACGTATATAACAATTGAAAAGATATTCGAAATGAAAAGATGAAGCAAATATTCATCGTGTCGTTTCACATTTATACGTATATAAGGTATTCGTTTAATATCACTTATTCGCGCAATTCATGGTATAACATAGAAACGTATTCAGGAAATTATAGACTACACATCTACATATAACTAAGTCAAGGTTGAGAAGTTTGTTGTAGTCTATCTACTCGATATTCAACTCACTTCATACACTATACATAGGTAATTACGTTTAGTTGAAGCTAACTTTTAGTTTATTAAATAAATGCTTTAAATAAATGAAAGAAACTTTAAACAATAAATCTCACCTCAAATAGCAAACGAATGTATTAAATTTCCATTTAAATGAACTACTTAGTGAAACATTTGAATTTAAAAAGAATACGAACTAAGGTAAATGTGCACGTATGTATATCTATATTTACTTCTAACAAGCAGTTGATAATTATTTTTCATTATATTGACATGCTGTGCAAATTATGAAATTTATTTTGTTTACAAGTGTTTTGATCTTACTGCTCGTTGATTTTGAATGTAACTACATTAATTTATTGAATTACCGTAGTGGTAATGGTTTTACATTTCGTAATAACAGCTAAAAGAAATTGACAAATAAAAAGAGAAAAACAAATGAACCTGAAAAGATAAAAATGAGTTGATGTTTGTATATATTGCCACAAGGAATATGATATGAACTGCAATGTAATACACAAAATGTACATGGTAAGTACATAGATAGTTTCTAATAGGCAGTTATTACGTAGATCATGTTTTTTAGATCAAGAACTACATCATACAGTGTATACTAATACATATTACTATCAGGTGAAAGTAAATGAATTGTGTCACTGGTACGATAATTAAACAAGTTAATAGGATATTTTAGATCATTAAAAATATAATATAACAATTTGAAATTACTCACTTGGCCAGAGAACTATATCCGGTATTCGATCGAACGATCCATGTTTGAGGAGATAAATTTCCCGAAGTGTATGCCCATGTGCTCTAACCAAGCGATCGATACCCTTCAAGGAATATTCGATATTTAATTCTTGAATCGCTTCCAACACTTTCGAAGAAATGATCGGTTCTGGTAGATTTGTCGGTATCGATTGAGATACATTCCTTTGGGTTGGATCTATACCAAACGTGTCTTTTACCCATTGCGTGAAATACGGAAGTTGCTGGTTTCCAATCGGATATCTGCAAAAATATTTCATTTATTAGTATGAGTAATAAAACATTACAAAAAAGAATAAAATATATTGATATTAAATTAATTCAATATTTATTTGTAGAGTAATAACAATACTTAAAAAATGGGCCAACAAGAAGTATAGACAAGTTAATTTTTTGGGAGAAAAATATAATATTTTGGATTACTTATAAGATTATTTAATTATGAAAATTTGATTTTTGTGTCAGTGAATTTCTTAATTAAATTAATAGGCAAAGGCATTAAATAAAATATATAAAATAGTTATTTGTTAAATACTAAATATTAGCAATAAAATTTATATTAATCAAAATTAATTAAAAATTTGATTTAATAGTCATATTGAAATCCTAAAAGTAATTAATTCCATTTTCAAGTTTTGAATTTAAATTGTGTATATGTAAAACACGAAATGATGTAGGATGTATGATGATGGATGAAATTAAATCCTATATAATTCATTCAATTTTAAGAAATTACATTATAAGATATTTCTACATATCTATTTTATTTTGGTTTCACTTAACTATTATAAGGATGTGTTTTATCATGATTAATTTTATTTAACTGTTATAATTATAATGATATAATGTTATGACTTGCAAGTTAGTAGATTAAAGTGAAATGTCTCGTATTGTATTATACTATAAGTAATTACATTTAGATTTGTTTAATCAGCGTATCTTATCATGACGATTGCATACGAATTGAATCATATGCGTAGTATCGTGGACAAGAAGACATGAGGCGGCACTCGATAGCAAATATCACCACTCGTGTCGGACGACGGCGTGTTAGCGCCTTAGGTTTCGAACGTTCGGGACCCGAGTTCGAATTCCGGCGACCGGATTTTTTTTCTACACATCAAACGTGGAAGAAAAACAGCAGAAAAACGTTACAACTATCACGGGCAATATTTACACCTCGAGCGTTTAACAGGAGACGCAGAGAAGGCGACACACATAAGACGTTGTGAGCCGAGTGTGAGGATAAGACGTACGACGATACTACATATATTTCCCAGAAGTTAAACGTCGTTACTGATGCTCATAACCCATTTAAACAATGTTTCCTTTTTTCTTTTAATGAAATATCACAAAGAATAGGGTTTCAGTTATATTTTATAATATTTCATTATGAAATGTTTATATATATGTTGTTCAATGATAATCAATTTCTACTAAAATTTACTTAACTTTCAATAATAAATGAAAATTAGTGAAACGTTTTAAACAAAAATCAATAAACACACAAAGAGAATATGTATTTTTATATTTATATTTTTACTCGCTTGTACCACATACGTTTGTTTACGCTTATTAGAAGCAATTTGCTGGGTAGAAAACGGTAAGTATAACTGCGTTCTTCAAGACCAACAAAGTAAATAAGACCAACTAAGAAACAGTTTCTTAGTTGCGCGAACTTGCGACGATTACATGGAATATACAAGTTTCGAAAATAACATTTATTGTCCAATAATACATATATTTACAATACGATATATTTAAATTGTTAACCGCATCATTCTTTATTCAGAAATTTTATGACCATGAAATTGTCCTCATTAATAAGGATAAATCAATTTCAGATGGATCGACTTTAATTCGTGCAAATATAAATATTACATAATATATTTACGACACGAATGAAACAAGTGATTAAAAAATAGAATATTAGTGCCTATAAATAAAAAAATTATTATATTAAAAAGATTAAGACTCTGGGTGATGAGTTAATTCGTCTTCTTCAGTTTACAATTTAACACCAAATAATATATACAGTGATAAATCAAAGAATTGACACAAACCACATTTTCTCTTAAAATATTGCACAAAACTTGTAAAACACGATTTTTTGTAAACTGTAATTTTCAAGTGTAAAATTTAGGTATATCATAATTTGTTATTAGTAAGCAGCTATAGAATAGAAGTGAATAATAAAAGACTGAAAAGCGTAACTGAATGTTTTTAATATTTTAATGTGATATTAGATTTAAATTATTATAAAATTGGTACGAGATAATCAGTTCTAGAATTATTTCGAAACCGATATAAAGTCAAAAAATAATTTAAAAGCGATATAAGAATCGATATACAACAGAATATATCGTAATTCGTATTGGTAAACAGTAAGCAGCTGTTCAAAATAAATAATAAAAAACGCATAATATAGCACCTTCGTTATAAAAACTCTTCGTGGAATTGTATCAAATAATTTTTCAATAAACTTATTTTGTACTATTTACCATTCTGCTTTTACGATTTTAAACAAGCTTGCTGCATTTTTTAAGTTCAGAAGCTTATTGTATCGTTCATCGTTGATTATTAGTAATTAGACAATATAGCATATAGTAATAGCAGTAGTTAGTAGTAGTAGTTTAGCAATTAAATACGATTAACAAGGGAACATCTCTAAGCCAGAAATTCGAAAAATTATGAAAATTCGGAGATATGTAGAGCGTATGTAGCCATGTATTGAGCAATTTTCTTCTCTTGCCCAAATTCGCTCTAAGGAGGTAAAATCGACTCCTGAAAATTCAACTATTTTCCGATTTTATGTTATAATCCGCAAACTATACGAGTTAAACTATAACAGCTTTTAAATAAAAATTGTTTATTTTTTCCAACGAAGGCTATCGTTTGGTAAAAGATTTCGTAATTATTTAGAAAGTTGCAATTATCTTGGATTTCGGTGATTTTTTAATATATTATATAAATCAAAGTTTTGAATAATTTTTTTTTGCACGTACCACTGCTGCTCAGGCTATTTTCGAAATATCTGCAAAAAACTTGTCGGATATAATTGTATACCCGTGGCAACGTATTCGCCAATGTTTACAGTTTATATAAGTGGGTTAGGTGTTATTTAATACCGTAGTCACAGTGAGTCGACCGACAACCAATGCGTACCAATGCGACAACTAATGCATACGCTATCATGGCCGCACAATTATAAGCAGAATTCATTATGAGCTACCGACAACTTTTTTGAAATTATCTCTGAAACTATGGTCGAAAGGCGATTAAGTGTGTAGAAAAAGTTGTTCAGAATCATGCCTCGACAATATATAAAAAATATGTCGAAATGCAAAATGCCGGTAGCTTCCTAAACACATAATTACCAAAGATTTATCATTTGTTTATATAATTACAAAAAAGTTATAAAAAAAGTAATTGATAATTTTTCAAAAAACTCATTCTTTGGCGTAAAATCTTAATCAATGATTTAAATAATT
Organism: Bombus impatiens; assembly: GCF_000188095.3. NCBI lineage: Eukaryota > Metazoa > Arthropoda > Insecta > Hymenoptera > Apidae > Bombus > Bombus impatiens. Next base: position 95,035 of record NT_177318.1, on the reverse strand, counting down.
ATGAAAAAACATAAAAAACATTTAGTTACTTTTTTTTAGTATAAATACAATCTTTGTTGCATTGTTGAATTGTGTTCTTCGATAATCGAAGAACTTTTCAATTTCATTGTACACATACTATGATATGCTAACGTGCAATAAAAAGTTTTCGGTGCACATTTATGCACCTGATGCATCATATAACGTAGGTATGAATTCAGTTATGCGAAACAAAGAAAAATATACGGACTAACGTATCTAATGACAAAGTAATAAATAATAAGTAAACGTGCAATGTCCATTTTAGTGTTCGCAGTCAAGACTAGATATGGACGCTTATCTGAGGAACTGACATTTGCAAATTCAACTAAAGAAAGGAGAAGGGATGGATATGAGAGAGATGCTGATATTGGGCACGTGCAAACGAGAACTCGAGCGCCAATCGATATTTGCTCGAAATAATCGATAAGGATCGGTGTCAAGTTTCGTTTAACACTTTATCTCATTCGGCATGCTCAAAGCTCATGTCAAAGCCCCATTTCCAAGAATTACTGGTATTAGCAACGTATGCTTAAATGAGCACTACAAGTAAAATAGTAATAAACAGTAAGTAAAGTAATAAGTAATAAATGATTCCACTCTTTGTTACTTTCATTTCAGTACAGCGTTCAAGGTTATCATTTGTCTAGTGAAAACAGATTAGCAATAAAAAAAATGATGCTTTCTTTGTAGTGTGCCATATTACAGTACTATAGATGTCAACAATAAGTAAGTATATCTAAAGTATATCTCTGTAACGATCGTATAAAGATGGTTCGCATAAATCCTGCAAATACAATTCGTTTACTTATGATTACGTTCAAAATTGTGAATAATAACAATATAATGAGATATTATAATGAGAAGAGAAATCGACTTACAAGATATAATAAAAGATACGCTTATTGTATTAATTTGTGGAACCGCTTAAACTACATTCTGTAGAATTTCTGGATAATATATAACGAGATGCACGCAAAGAACATTCAGAAGCGATAGAGATCTAAGATGAGTGTGTACCAGAACAAGAAGATATTGTGACTTTAGAATACAAAATTAATGTTGTTGCATTTTGGAAAAGTGGAAAGAGGACGCGACTTTCCCTAGACACTCCCAGGCATAAATTTTGAAAAGTTTCATATCTTTAACAATTGTATAAGTATATAATTGTATAGTATTTGTAAGTATATAATTGTATAATTGTATCTATCCGTTTTGTATCTGTGCATAATTACCTTGTTTAGATTATTAGATGGAAAGAGACGGTAAACAGACGGAGAACACGGCGGGAAAAATTGTTACAAATTTCCGAATATGTTTATAACAAGTTATTCGTGATTTGAGCTTTTGAAGATGGGCACTAGAAGCTATTGAAGAAATAGGTTCGAGAAATTTAAAAACTAAAATTTTTCAAACTGGATTTTCAATTTTAAGAAAACTTAAAATTAATAATATAAAATAGTATCAAGAAAAGTAAACAAATTTATTACCCGATTATATGGCACTGATACCACGCAGTTAAATGAAATTGCTTCGTCTTTTATTAATAATATAAAATCTTATACTAGAAATATCGGAAAATACGTGCTGTACAGTAATCAATGCTGATGAAAGCGGATTAGATAAAATTACATTATGGCTGCACTCTATCTAGGCAAAGATCAAAAACGGTTATAAAGTCTATATCAGCTACAACACACAGTTATACTATACTCCCCATAATATCAACTTCTGGGAAATTTATTTAACCGCTTTATATTGTCCTAAAAGAACAGAATGGTAAGTTTGTTTCATGTGTACAACTGTCTTGAAAAAAAACTGTTCAATGAACAGTTAACGGTCGTATATCTACCAAATGCAGAATCTCGGAAGTTGACATCGTGATCTGGACAATGTTAATCTAAATTACAAAATAGTATCATGTTGTAATCAGCATACTGAAATATTCACAATATCGAATACAGCAATAATGTAACTGATATATATAGTTCCGCATAATGAAGAACTTTATATGAATATTTTCCGATCTTGTAGTATTATTTAATTGTGATGATTGGTATCATTAAATTACAGTTTCTTATTTTATCTCTATTTTCATCGTCAAAGTATTACGATGTATGTACATACTTGCTTACTCGTGGTATAAAAGTGAATATATTATATTGATAGAAAGGAAATCAAATAATGCTGAAAATCCAGTAGATCTCGCTTTCTCACAACAAGATTGTCTTAAACATTCCTTTGCAGAATTTCATTATCATGAAGAATAATTCATAATACAATTCACATGACATTTACATTTTCGAAATTATTTATTTATTCTTTAAGTGTCTATTTACACACGTAAAAGTGGATGAGGAATTGTTAGAATAACTGGACAGGCAAGTGGAGAGGAAACCAGAGGAGATAGAGAAGAAGCTGAAGGGAAAACTAAATGTCAAAGCATGCACATACAGCAGAATATACGAAAGGAAAATGTATAAGAAGAGGGAGTAAGGAGACAGGAAAGGAGGAGGGAAGAGAAACTAAACAACGAGGACAGCTTGATTATGTGAATAATATCATGGTTTTCTTCCTACATATTTTGCAGGCTCTTGGAGTATTATTAGTCACTATATATTACATCCGAAAATATGAAAATGTACAAATAGTGCAATAAATAACTTACTTACTTATATACTTACTTCTTTAATTGCTTATTAAACATCTATATTATTTGCTACGAGAAAGAATAAAAAAGAAGTTTGATAATCATGTTACTAATGGCAAGTTCTTACGAAGATATATTATACCTACAGTTCTATTCTTTTCTTTTATTTTCATCTGGTATATTTACTTATTGTGTAATAAGAGAGTGAAGTATATAAGTTACCTTACTTTTGTAATTGTGCAACACAACAAAGCTTGTATTTGTATTTAAAAAAAAGTATTTGTCTTTTATGCTGTTTCGTAATTATTTAAACTATCGATTAAGATTTTACGCTAAAACAGAAATTTTTAGAAAAATTATTAATTTTTTGTTTATAAATTCTTTCTAATTATATAAATAACTGATAAATCTTTTACTAGACGATAGTCCTCATTAAAAGAAACAACTTCTGTTTGAAAACTATTTTTCTATCTTTTATAATTTGCGAGTTATAACACAAAATCGAAAAATAGCTGAATTTTCAGCGGTTATTTTACACACTTAGAGTCAATTTGGATGGTAAAAAAATTAATAAAAAATTTCATAATTTTTTAAACATTCAGGTTGTGGATCTTTTCTATAAGTTAAAGTAAAGTGTTTGATCTTCTCAAAATACTCGATTTCTTACTATAGATTAAACATTACAGATTATAGATTAAACGTAGAAAGATAAATATTACACAGATTAACTATTTGCTTCTTCCTTTTAACATAAATAACATAATGAATATCGAATAAATAATAGTTTTGCATTTAAGCGAATCGAACAATCAAATGTTAAATTGATGATACGAATCTGTTAAAACCGTTGAATACAATAGGAAATAAAAAAACTCAATTGTACGATAAAATTAATGTTGATGTATATTGATTTTATGTGATAAATTCGACCCGTTTTTGAAATTGTTTGCAACGGATATTTGTTAGAATATTAATTAAGCAAAAACTAAATACAAGAAACCAAATGTGTGCTTAAGTAAATTAAAGTGGTTCATTTAGATCTATATAGAAATTTAGTATCGTGATAACAAGTATTACTGAATTTCATATATCTTAATCCGCTTATATGATAAACTTAAATTATTTGTCATTCTACTCTCAAAACATAATCAACTTTTCACTTATTCAATTATGGAATAATATAATTATCTAACAGCATAATTATACGTGTGTTTCTTGTAAACAAATTAAAATTAAATTATGTTTAAAAAAGATAATAATAAGTATCTATACAATGATGTAAATTAATATGAAAATTAATAGACGTTTCGTTTCTATAACATTATCTGTATCTTCAAAAAATGATAACACCATTTCCCTTTAATATATCATTGATATTTTTTTACGTATAATATGAACATTATAGAATTCTTATTAGTCTATAGATTATCGTTAAAGCTTTTGATAAAAGATTGTAGGAAACAAAAACAAACAAAATTAAAACAAAAATTAAGTGATTACTTTTTTTGAATTTAAAGAGTCGAAATAATCTACTTTCATACATGTAGGCAACTAACATTTTGTTATACTGATAAAAAATATTATTAAAAATATTATAATATGTAACAAATAAACATATTGAAACATTAAAATATATGTAAATAATTTTTTTTATTTATCTATTCACAAAACAAGTAAAACAATTTATGTATAAAGTTTAATCATCTTTTAGATATATAAATATTTATAGTAACCATTATTATTTTCTAAAATATTAATAAAAGATGAAGATTGAAATATTGATAAAACTTACCTATCACCAGTGAATTCGATGATATATTTTTGGTTCATACGAAATTCCGAATCTTTGTATCCCCAACCATTCCACTTGAGAACTTTTTGCCTTTAAAAATTCAAGAAGATACGGTTATTTGACACATACTGTCACCATTTGGAATTTTGTCTTGGAAAAAGATAAAAGAGAAATCGAATAGAGATTCGTACATCTTTGGCGCGCGCGTTTCTCACACCACGTGACTGGTCAAGCAACCAATCGGTAGGAACAGAAACAGTATTAGCCTCTCATATAGTAAGTTCCTACCCGGTAAATGAATCGAAATTTTCATCATCAAAAATACTAAGTAATAACAAAAATGATAAAAGAAATTAATCATTCCGATGTTTTCGTTGTTTGTCACACAAACAGGTCGTGATATTCACAAAAGAGGTCACAATTGTCACAGTAAGGAAAAAAAATCGATCGATTTCTTTTCTCTTTCACGCTCGAATAGTACTAGGGGTGCTTTAGATTCGCAACATCTGCCGATGAGTCAGCTAGTGCTGGGTTCGAGGCGTGGCTGCAAGTAATTTAGCAGTATCCACGCTCTCGTACAATACTTCATCGCGATATTGTCCCTGGTGTCCGCACCGAAGTTTTTACGAATTGATATGAACCAGAAATTGCCGGTACAAAACTGACCTTTCTTTTGGCACAACACTCTGGAAACGGATGGGTCCATTTAAACTCTCCGCATCCTCGTTCGTATCGTTTTTCGTATTAGACGACATATCTTTTATTGACCGCACCGCGAAGGGCCTAACCTTTTAGTCCGCAGAACACGATCAGTAAAGAGTAGATGCTTGAGCGCGCGCTCTTCGCGGCACTGTGTTGACTATTGACACGCGCACCGGCAAACCAAATTTAAATCAATAGAGCCCCCGCCCTATGACTACCCGCCTACCGACGGATCTCTTCGTGAAAGGAACCAATCATTTACACCAGATACATTCTCGCCGTAAATAACCAATGCTTTCTTCCACCTCTGTTCTCTCCGATGCTGTTACGTTCTACTAGATTGGGGGATTCTTTTCATGTAAAGGACTTCTTACGCATGCGCAATTAGATATTTTATAGGATGGTTTCATAAAGTCACTTCCATGCTATGTTTGCTCGAGTATTATTCGTATGTAATTAACACAATTGTGGAAGATACAACCAAAACACGTTAAATGATAATATTTTGAGTATTTTAAGATAATTAGATGCTTTAGGGTGTACTATCTATAAACGTTATTTCAATAATACAAAATGTGTTAATATAATTAAATTATAACCTAAATACCAGTAACGCCGCGTTTACTGACCAGGGAGTTTACTGTGTTAGCTAACCATCGCTGCCACCATAAGTGGCTTTATAAAGAGACACTGATATGTATTGTAACAGACTACCGAGACTACTAGACTGTATTTTAGTAATGTGTTAAATAAATAAAAAGAAACGGTAATCTTATAGAATAATTATGTTAGAAACTATTAATAAGTGTAAAAAAACTTCAAATAAAAGATACTAACTTTCATTTTGTGCAATACATTTTTCTTTACTTAAAAATAAACGATTCTTTTTAATCTTTATTAAGAAAATATTCCTGAAATAAAGTATACATAATCTTCCATGAATTATAACTATTTTAGAAGTAATTTCTTAAGTAGTATATTGTAGTACACCTTATACTTGTAATATATGTGTCCTCAAAATTTTAACAATATCTCTAACAAAATTTCTATGTATTAAGTGAACAGTATTGACGTATACAGTAAGCTTTAAAAACTTCTATTTTATACATACTTAGTCTTTAATTTTGTAGTATCTCCTATGTAAATTATGAAATGTATTTTGCAAAATTCTGTCATCTGCGAATGCTCATCTGATTATTTTCTTAAATTAATAAAATGTTGAATAACAAAATTTTAAATAGTCTTGTTTTTATATTAGTTCAATTATTATTTTACATTATTTTTTGTTATGTAGACAATCTAAAGAACTGTAAAATATAATTCTTACCGATATAACCTAGAACTAATATATATTCACACGTGCACATGGCGCCACACATAAAAATGCAACCGAAATTGCTCAATGTGAATAGAACGCGGAATCAGCCAAAGAAACGCAAGATTACTCTTGTATTTGATGAGAACAAGAGACGGTACTTATATTAATATCAATTGTAGATTATATAGATTATAAGTTATATGTACATTTTATATTTTTAAATGCAGAGAATTTCTGAAGGGGTTTCGTAAAAGGAAATTACAAAGGCAACAGAAAGCTAAAGACGAATTGCAACAACAATTAAAAGAAGAACGAAAAAGAATTAAACATGAGGAAAGTATTCATATGAATTTTATTGTGATGCAATAATAAAGTATTGCTTTTACAGGCACGAGAACGTTATAAAAAGCTATTATCAAGCCGTGATGTTCCTGAAATTCAACAACTACTATCTCAAGAAGAATATGAAACAGAAGGACATACTGTCAGTATTTTGGAATTAAATGTTGCAGATCTAGCAGAGAAGAATGCATTAATTGGTGAAAATAAAGGCACTGATGAAGTGGAAAGTAATGAGACAGAAGAGAGTGATAAAGATTCTGAAAATGATGAAGAAATTGTAGGGATGCCTTTAAATGAAAAGAAACAAACTAAAAGTTTGAAAGAAAATGTAAAAGAGAAGCAAATTGACAATAGAAAAGATTTAAAGAAAGCAATAAAAAGAGCTGCATTGAAACAAGTGAAGAAGAGTAAAGCATTCCAACAAAAGCAGAAAATGGAACGTCAAAAGAATAAGAAAGAGAGTATGAGGAAACGTAAAAGAGTTGAAAAAGCTAAGAAACGTAGTGGGAAATTAAAAAAAAAGTTAAATCATTAAATCATCTCACAAAGTTCTTTTTTAGATATTGTAAATAAATATAATTTATAATAAACATTTTTACAATACTATGTCTTTTTTTTCATACTGCTTTTTGTGCTAGATGGACATATATCTTTATTTAGGCATTCATCACATTTAGGAAATCGTGGTAAACAAATTTCTTGTCCAAATCCAACAAGTAAATAGTTTACCTCGCTCCAGAGATCTTTGGGAAGCCATTCTTCCACTGCAATTCGAGTATCTTCTGGTATTTTAGTTGATTTCTTTACCCATCCTAATCTATTACAAATACGATGTACATGTGTGTCCACTCCAATACCGGAAACTTCACCCCATGCTATTTGCATACATATATGTGACATTTTTGGTCCTACACCTGGTAATTGACATAACTCTTTCAGAGTCCTAGGAATATCACCATTGTATTTCTCAATTAAAATTTTTGAAGTTTTCTTAATATACTGTACTTTTCTCTGAAAAGTAAAATTTCTTTTGGTCTGACATACTATTTAAGTAATTCTTTACTTCTTTAACATCTAATAAAATCTTTTTTATGATTTTATACTATTTTAATATATCTTACTTACATGATAATTAAGTATTAACAAACCACAATATTAAGTTCAAGTAATTACTAAGATATAAATTATACCTTCCAAAATCCAACTGGATATATAAGTTTTCCAAGAGTATCATCAGGAGTACCTGATATTAATTCTGGAGTACAACCATAAGTAATCAATCTTTGCATGGCAGCATGAGTAACTTGATCCTTAGTTTGACTACTGAGCATCAATGCTATTAATGATTGATACCTAGCAACTTTGGCAGTAGCATTTGGATCTATACATTTGTGACAACCCATCTCATCTACAGGTGCTGTTTTATGTTTTCGCATTTCCTTAACATTTTCTAAAATAGTTTCCCAATTTAATGGCATCCATTTATCTTCTACGGTCTCATTTTTCACAGTTCCATCTTGTAAATCTTCAACTTTAACTTCATTGGGTTTTGACTCAGTTGCATTTTTCATTTCTTCATATTCTATCTTTACTGGTGTGCGCTTTTTTTTCACGGTTTTATTTTGTAAATCTTGAACTTTAATTTCGGTATTTTTCGAGTCGGTTACATCTTTCATTTCTTCATACTTTATTTTTACTGGTGCACGGTCTTTTTTCACGGTTTCATTTTGTTGTAAATCTTCAATTTTAATTTCACTATTTTTCGAGTTAGCTGCATCTTTCATTTCTTCATGTTTTATCTTAACTGGTGTATGCTTCTTCTTCACAATTTTTTTTGGTGAAGCATCTTTATCATCAAAATAGCCCGATGTTGTAGATATATTTTTACTGTCACCTTTATTTTCAGATCGTAAGGACCTTGGCTTTGTAAGGACATCAAGCTTTAACTTTTTACTCATTTTATAAAGGTTACGACGCGATGAAGTATATATTAGAGCTCTACTTGAGATAAACAAAAGAATGTCATGTCGGCAAACAGCAATATAATTCAAAGATAACATAACCTTCCGCGCTTCTTCCGTGATTTGAACTAATAATTTAAATTTAGCAATATAAAAATTGATGATCTATTTATACTCATCAAATGCGTATATAAATACATACTACCAGATACTACTAATAACTACTAATTAAATATATATATTAAATGATTATATTAAATCAAATATGTTGTATTTATATAATAAAATAAATATAATATATTGTAAATTGAAGTCTATTGTTATATTTTCAAAAATCCGTACACGCGAAGAAAAAGTGGAATAATAAAGATTTAATAAGACTATATGTCATTTTTTAATTATTTATTTTTCTTATTTAATAAAAATACTTACATAAATGAATGAATAAATCATTAACTAATATAGTACGGATTTCACATAAATCATTGAAATAATATTATTGTTAATGCATATTCATTCTGTGGTAGCATTGAATCCAGACAGATACTTATTTAATTTCTTTGTTTTAAATATTCATATTTGTGAAGTGTTATTTTAACGAATTATATTACATTATAACGAATAAAATAGATCAATTAAAAAAAAAAGGAAAAAATGAAACTTATATATAAAAAAATGCGTGATAGACAAAAATTTAATGATATTATTTTATACAATGGAAATTGTTCTTTTGTTTTGTAAATGCAATTTCAAATTTAAGTAAAATTATATATATAAATAAAGATTATTATTTAGAAATTTCAATAATCATTTAAAATTTGTAGCTGATAGTCAGAATGGCTTAACCACAGATTATCTTATATATACATAATATTACCCAGTCTCAATAGATATACGAAAAGTCAGTAAAACAGAGTCCAAAATTTCATCAGAATGTTAAAATACTTATATTGTAAAAAGTATTTATATGTATATTAGTATATATATATATATATATATACTAACTAAATTGCATGCAATTAGAAGTATTAACTATAAATAACATAAGTATAAAAACGATAAAGTAATATAACAAAAATTGTGCAGTGTATTTCCCTTCACTGCTCCATATCACAACCATACCAATTTATTTTGAAAAGATGGGATTACTTTGTATTATACTTTATGTACTTTATCCTAATATATACACATACCTTTATTTTCCTAATACCACCTTGTGTTAGAGCTCATTTTTTCCCATATACATACATATAAGGTGAGCAAATAGTTTGTTACAAATATTGTCAGTCATACTTAATGCTGCCATCATATTAAACTGGGCAGAATAATACAAAATATTGTTTGTTTATACATGCATTCATAACTGGCCAATTCAGACCAATAATGTGCTAATATAAATTACTATTATATCAAGACAACCGATATTAGTATTACTATTAAACATGCTATGTATTTAAATAATAATCAAAATAATATATTTTTTTAAATAGCTTATATTGCATTGTAAATAAATTCTTCTAAAATTTACTATATGTAATATCTGGATTCAATGCTTATCTAACATATTACCAATGATAATGGACGGAGTGGAGGAATGCATAGATACAAACTAAAAGGTAAAATTTAAGAAAAATATGGTAAATGATATGTTACGCTATGACTTGTGCTGATAATTCACGGAAATAAAATTTCTTACATTTTAAAGTCAGGCAAAAGTGTTCAAATAAATTTATATGTATCGTCATCAAATAAAATTACTACTAGAAAAGATAAAGAAAGAATAATTCGCCTGTGTAAATAAACCACATAATTCACAAAAATGACAAAAATTGTGATTAAGGTTGGTTCACATAAAATTAAAAGAATGTTCGCATCGTGTGTTCTTACTACACATCGACGCATTTAACCTTTGTACTCAACCGGGAATCTGATTAGCAATGGTATTAGGACCAGTGGAGACAACCGAAGGAATTGTAGAATCCTGCATTAAGGTACGCGTTTCTTCTTCCTGATCAGAAAGTGGTATTGCTGGAGTATCATGCGAACTTGTCTGCTTCAGCTTCAGTTGACTCGGCAACTCCGTTAGTACCGGCCCGTACTGCGAAGTGGAACCCACCAGCAAGTCAGTTGATGGATTCAAACCGCCCAACATCTTTCCTCATAGCAACGCGTATATAAGATAAAGAAACGTACGAGCCAAAACACACATGGATGGCTTCCGGTAAATAAAACCAAACATAAAATATAAATCTACCAAACAAATTGTGCCTACCTGACCACTACTTCCAACCATTCCACCTCTTGGAGATTTACCACGACGGAAGAAACGCAGCCAGGCCCAACCGAAACCCAATAGAAGCCCTACTAACATCATGCTAGCACCTAATGCTATGGAACTTTTTGCAGCATCTTCAATATGTTCTTCAACGCTTGTTGCAGATGTAGTTGGATTCTCGTTTACCTTTATGTATAATTATTTTTGAATTTAGTTTCATACATTAGGCAACAAAAACACATAAATAATTGATAAAATAATTTACTTTAGAAGCATCAAAAAGTCGATTTTATACATTTTTATAAATATATTTTGCATGAAAATGCATAAGCAATAATGATAGTATTTTGTGTCCTTCTTATTTAGCCTTATACAGAGTTGACCATTCAACTGGGGCTGGCTGTAGCTCTGATTTTGTTGAAGATAGAGAAAAATCGTGGAGAGAAATATTGAATGTACAAAATCTATGTTCACAGGTATTTGTTTCCTTTCAATATGCAACGTTGCACTAGAAAACTGCAATTACATTCTTTTTCTAAGTGGAATTCTATAATTTTTTATAATCATTCAATTCTCTATAAAGGTATTAAGATATTTGAAAATATCCTTAGTTTAGAAGATACTTTAATTTTAATTTCATCAAATTTAGTTTAAGAAAGATAAGGAAAACATAAACGCAAGCATTCTGCCCTGTATGTTTCCTTGTTTCTCATAATCAAAGTTTCACAAGATTAAATTTGAGATATCTATTAAACTAAGCATATTTTGACCCAAAGTACCTTGACATTTTCTCGTAGAGTATTAAAAAATAAATATTAATGAAAAGAATATTAACTGGTTAATAAAAAATTATAGACTTCAATTTGAGAAAGAAGTGCAATTGCACTTTCCTACTGCATTGCATTCTAAAACAAAAGTGAGTTCTCTCTATAATTTTTCTCTATCTTCAGTGAAATCTGAGCTTGGTTGGTGCTTGAAATTGTGGTTTACCCTGTATATTACTATATCAAATATATACATATGTATGTATAATATATATCTATAATATATATGTATAATAAAGAAGATAATAAAAATAATGAGCAGATATGAAGTATTAAAAGTCAATTTTATAATGAATATTTATGTTTTATTACTATTATTATAAAATATTCTTTAATAATGAAAACCAATGCAAAAAAATTATTTTCCTAGAATGTAAACCAATAGAAATTTTTTGGAATAAAATAAAAATTACTGTCAGCTTTTAAATACCAAAGTAACAAGACACTTGTTAATTAAAGTAAGGCTATGTACTATGTATACATCATGCATTTACATATTTTGAATACAAAGACAGATCATGATTTCATTTAAATATATGTCATGCTGCTATCATCTATCAGAGATTAAGATACTCATAAATACGAAACATCATAGTGTAAGAAGGTTATAAGTACCTTTCTTATGATCTCTATTTTATTTTCTTGTGATGTGTCATCGGATACAAAACTGACCAGCATCATCGTTAAACCAGCAATGAAAAAAGATAAAGCAACCGAGAGTAATACCCATTCGAACCATTTCCTAGAGCTGAGTTTATGTCTTGATATAACTCTCCAGAAACCACTTCTTAAACTGCTACCACCTACAGCACCGTCACCTCCGCTATCATATGTGTAACCTACTGTTGTAGGTTGATAAACAGCACCACTATCTGGCATATCTTCTCGCGAAATATACGCAATTTTTACAATTTTCTCGGCCCACGGATGGGCACTTTATAATCACGCGTAAAACTTTTAGTTAAATCTATTGATAGGAGATGGGTAAAAAAATGGTATTACCCAATACAACGCACAAAGTGATATTATTCCGTTGTTAACGTGTCAACTTTCGATCAATGCTTCTAATTACTTCTGAACTTTTATTTCGTGCACTGTAATGGTAATTTTTCACCCTTTTCTTGGTATATACACACGCATATGTATATATATATATATATATTCGCAATGCAGATACAATGTGCAACTATGATCAGGTATGACATACAGATGCCCAGACGTCATGTATCAAAAACCTACTACGTATGTCATAGATATCACGGATTAGAGTTATACCAGTGATATCAATGTTAGAGATTATACTATAGCCGCATGGTGACACCATAATCGGATTTCATACGATTACATATTTGATAATTACAGATTAATTTTGAGAATAATAATAAAATAATTACTAACTCTGTAAAAGACATTATACGAACTTCAAGATTGTTCTACTGATGAATTAATGAGATAAAATTCTCGTAAAAACGAAATAATTTCCAAGCTGCGTAATAGATTTTTATTAAACGAGATTTTTATTAGAACATAATATAGTAAAATATAAAAGATAATTAACGAAATGTCCATAATTGTTATTGTAGTTAAATAAAAAAATATTAAATGCTACATGTTTATGAAAATGTAAGTTAATAATTATACGGTTTTATAACTAAGTCCAGATGTAACATGTGAATCTACATTCTTATCTTTAGTTTAATATGACACCTGTGATAGTGATAGCGGTTTTATTACTTTTCTATTATATCATACAAATAAGATAAGTTGTTACACCCAAAAACTATACTCCAGAACACATAAAAATAAACGATTTATGAATAAACGTTATATTTGATTCGTTTCCTATTTTATGTTTTCTTAAAAAAGAAACCGGTTCCACTATTTTATGATCCGTAGATTCGTAAAAATTTACGTACTTTCTTGTAAATAAATAAACGAAAATACATATGAAGTGTTATTCTGCTTCATAAACTGATCAAATTAAGCCCTACGAATTAAATATGTGTTTACTTCTTTTATGTTTTCTCAAAAGATTAAAGAGTAAAAATTAAAATGTTTAAATTTAAATACTCTGTAAATCAAAAGACTTTTAATGTTTCTTCATGTATAAATTTAAAACTAAATTATAAAATTTTCTATAAAGATAATTAATTATGTCAGCGATTAATGTATATGTACGTATATATATGTAAAAAAAAAATATCAATATATGAATATAAAAAATACCGTAAATTGCACATGCATATGTACATATATACTGCAGATTCTATCATTGTATATGTCCTATAGCTTAATGAGTGGCCGCTATATTTACGTGTATCAGCTGTGGAATGACAGGTGGGATAAAAAATGGCTGAAAATGGGTTGGGGTCGGATGCTGGGTCTCAAGAATACCTCGCAACAGAGGTTATTAATTTAGATATCGAAGAGGTAATTAATTATATTCGCTGTAGAAATGTTTAAGTACAGTATAAAATTTCTAATTTTCAGGTTATGTTCTCATAACTCTCTTATTCTATTACTGTTTTAGTATGTTTATAAACTTAGTATAACATGTAGAAATTGCAATTATTTTATTTCATTTTACTTTGTTGATATTGAAATCTATTATATACTTCCTTCTTATTATTTTACCTTTACTTACGTTCTCACTTTACTCTATTAAATTTAATTATATTATTACCTAAATTATCATATTTTATTGCCAAATCTATTGGAGTTATATATATTTTATAATTTTAGTTGGATAACACAGAGTATGCTATACCAGCTGTGGAAGAATTACCCTCCTTAGAAAGTATATTGACAGAACCTGATTGTACATCATTATCTGGAACAGATGATGACTTTGGTTTAACATCAGGTGAAAAGCTAGGGAGTAGTGAAACAACAAGTGTTGGGAGCCATTTATCCTTAAACTCTTTAAATAAATCAAACAAAGCTTCACAACCAACGTCCTCTGGTGCTATTTTGAGACATGTTATATTAAAAGGGATATCGTCACAAATTATATCAGCTAGTGTGAGGGAAAATATTTTCTTTACCAAAAGCCTGTAATTACGTTGAGTTTATAATATATTGTCTTTAATTGTTTTTCTTTTTTTGTATAGGAGAAGGTTAATGCTGGGTTAGCAAGTGCAGTTGCTGCTGGAGGGAATATGTTAGTAGTTGGAACTAGTCATGGTCTGGTATTAGGTTTTGATTCTTCACAGACATTAAGATGGTGTGATCAGGAAGCAAGGCACCAAGGATCTGTATCTGCATTATGTTTCAATCATGATGGAAGCAGGATATTAGCTGGATTTGCTAGAGGACATATATTAATGATAGATAGTTCTAATGGAAAAGTATTAAGGACACTTACTGATGTACATCCTCTTGATACAGCTGTGTTACATGTTAAAGTGAGATTATCTCATATCATTTCACATATAACTGTGACATATAACTTGACATATAATTGTGTGAAATTTTCATTAATAAAAAACAATTTCTGTATAGTTCACAGATTCACCAAAGGTAGCATTATGTAGTGATAGTGGTGGATCCGTTTTTGAATTAAATTTTACAAGGGTTATGGGTGTAAGAGGCTGTGATAGCAGGTGTTTATTTAGTGGATCTAGAGGTGAAGTGTGTACATTAGAACCATTGTTATTGAATCATCTGCCATCACATGCCCTGAAAAATTATACCTTAGTGGCAATGGCAACATTATCAAAGGTTTTTATCTATTGCTAAAAAAGATTTTGATATTTGTAGTATACATGTAATCTTATATTACTTGAATTTTGTAGGTAATAGTAGTTTGCATAAGACCACGAATGCGTGTTGTGTTAACTCATCCTTTATCTGGTGCACCTATAGCACCACCACAACTATCTTGGCAGCTTGTTGTTATACAAGCAGCAGATGCTTCTCGTGTAATTGATCCTGTTCTGGCTCTTGCAAGAGATGATGTGGTTCATTTTTATCAAGTATACAGTTTATATAACATAATTCTATTTATTAAACAACTATATTGCTAATAAATATATATTGATAAAATTTTTTTATTAGGTATGTACTGAAGCTGGTTCAAGAGTAAAATTATCTCCCTTAAGAAGAATGACTCTTCCATATACAATAAGTAACTTACGATGGTTAAATCCGAGATCATTAGCAGTATTGGATACACAAGAAAGATTACATTTATTAGATGTAAGAGCACAGGATAACTTGGAAACTTTAGATATGAGTCGCGTTGGTATTTCATATGCATCTAGCCATTTCAAAGGTCTGTCCACTGGTGGAAATGTTTCAAAGGTATTAATCAAATCATTGTACTATTTAATTATCAATTTTAGATCAATAATCTATCAAATTTAGGTTGATAATCACATTGTTTTGTTTTATAAAACTACAGGCAATGGCATTGGCTGGTGAAAGAGCATGTTATAATACTGTTGTAACATTTGGTACTCAACTTTTACTATTGGGTACCAAAAGTTTACATGTAGTCTGTATACGGACATGGACTGAACGATTGCGACATTTAACGATGCAGGTTCGTACATATATTGGAATTATATAATTTTTTACTTTATTACATATTTTGTCATTTCAGAGAAGATATCCAGAAGCATTAGCTTTAGGACTTTCTTTTTATCAAGATAAAGGGAAAGCAGTTGTTGGTCTACGTGGTTCGAAACAACGTCGTAAACAAATAGCTCGCGATAAAGTATGTCAAGTTTTGATTCAATATATGGAAGAATTGAATCACTGTCTTGCAGACGAAAATGCAGAATTTGAAATAGTCACAACTTGTGTAGATTATTGTATACAACTAGAAAATACAGATTTATTATTTGGAAAATTATGGGACTTAGTTTCGGAGTCCGAAGGATTAAAAGCGAGTTATTTACATGCCCTCGAAAATCCTTTATTGGATGGGAGCTTACGACCGCGACTACCACCGTTAATAGCTCAACAGCTAGTTACCCTTTACGATCAAGAAGAAAAAGTAGATTCGCTTCAAGCAATTATAGTGTTATTAGATGTTGATTGTTTAGATATCCATCAAGTAAGTAAACATATTTATATTTTTTTAATGTTTTTATTTGATTAAAAAAAGGTAATCTATGAAAATTCAATCTAAAAGTACTTACTTGTATCTAAAAATATTATAGGTAACAACACTTTGTCGGCAACGAGGTCTCTGGGAAGCTTTAATACACCTTCAAACGACGGCATTAGGTGACTTTACTGCTTCAATTCATCAATTAGTACCAATATTACAAAATATGTTAACGAATTCAAAGGATTCGTTAACTCGAGATAGTATACAACTTGGCAATGCACTTTTGGTCTATGCTAGTTGCTGTCTTGCCGGTCGTGGTTTTCCCAGAGATGAACTTCCCGAGGGTATGTCCCAAAGAGCAAAAACAGATGTATTAAGAGCATTGCTTTCACAGCATTCGAGTTTGGCTAATGATACAGAAAGACAATATCCGTATCTAAGAACTTTGCTACAGTTTGACGCAAAAGGGTTCCTCGACGTGATAGCAATTGCCTTCCAAGAGCCGGAATTTACGTCTGAGATGGGTCTCAGACAACGGCAAAGACTCATAGATATATTATTAAATATCGTTATGCCTAGCACACCTTTAAGTCCAAGGAATCCTGATTATATTACTGACGAACAGAGAAATTTAGTTCTTATATTTATAGCTAATGAAGTTGCAGAAAATACTGTTAATTTAGAACCTAGTATGTTAAATAAAATGATAGAAATATTATGTACTGACTCAAGTATGGGATCATCAAACGAGCTTAAGACTGATAAAGAAAGTGCAATACTGGGATTATTGCGTTCAAAAAAATTGCGTAATATATCGGATAATACTTTACTTAATTTAGCAGAAAGAGCCAATTTGTAAGTATATGTATATAAATATAAAACTTTACACATGTATACTATTATTTAATTTTGATTGTGTACCACATTTTTATTAGCTAGATAGAATATATTCATAAAAAAAATATTATAGTGTACCTGTCAATATTACATTTCAAGAAATTATATAGCATTATTAATATTAATAGCATCATACATAGTAACTTGTATCGCAGTATATAATGTTACAGTATGCGTGTTGCGGAGTTGCTGTATAGCGCCAGAGAAAATTGGATTGCAGTTTGTAAATGTATGATACTGCATCCATCTAGACATCATGATATTTGGCTCTGGTTAAAACATCTTTCTCCAAATTCGTTGCAATTAGTCATAATGGCAAATGCCGTAGCTCTGGTGGGAATTAATGCAAATCAATTTGCTATGTTGATAGCAACACATTTGCAAAACAACGTTTCTGAAATTTTACAAATACTAGAAAATACTCCAACCTTACAATATACTTTACTAGAAGCTTTATATCAAATAGTACAATACAAAGAAGAAGATATCACATTAGAGCTTACGACTGAAATGTTAGAAAAATATTTGGAATTAATGTGTAAATTACAACCAGACCATGTTAGTAAAATTTTGTACTATAGATAGATATTGAAATATATTATTAACTTTAGTTATTTTTTAAAATTTAGGTTGTTGAGCATATTCAAGGATTTCATGGTTGTAGACTAAATGAAGCATTGCAAATAGTTCAGAAAGCGAATCACAAAGATGCTGAAGCAGTAATGTTAGAAAAATTGGGAAATTATCAGGATGCGTTTGATATTCTTTTGAAAGAATTTCAAAATAATTTAGAATTGGTACATTGTATGAAAATAATGTAATAATATTAATTATTACTTTCTATTTTAACAATATTTACTTTTAGTATTGTCAGAACAAAGTATCAGAAAATGCATCAATTCACAGTGCAATACAACTAGCAGGAATATGCAGACGATCTGCAGGAAATTTAGATTGGATGCCACTTGTGGAAACTATACTTCAAACACATTCAAATAGTACTAACAAAGAAGGTATGGTATATTTTGACATAATGGCAAATCGTAAATAATACTTTCTAATTATCTAACGAAATTACAGTTGAAAAATTAAGCGGAAAATTATTAAGAATTGCACTAGAATTTCTTAGTGGAACAACAGCATTATCAACTGTATTAGAGCAAATATTGAAACATCCATTGGCGACAAGTGGAACAATAGGTGACATAAGAAAATTATTATCTGGAGTACTTACACATTCCCGATATGAACAAACTTTAGTTGAAACTACTGCACGTTTGGTCAGTTTGGAGCTTCACAAGGCACTGAAAAAGTCGCTTAGGTATGTATAGGTCCATATAAGTAATTTTTTAATACTAACGTAATAGTTATTTAATACTAACATTTTTATGTTTTTTAGGGATGCAGGAAGAGCTTGTGCAAGCGTATCAGTAATCTGCTCAATATGTAGACATTTGTTATCACAATGTACGGAATACATAATAGTTTTCAGTTGTGGGCATGGTTTTCATTCAGAATGTTTAGGAGAACCTAAATCTTGTTATAAATGTTTAAAGTCTAAGGGATGGGCACCTATTGTTACTAATATCACACATACTACTAAATCATTCCATGTAAGTAATATATTAATTTCGTTTCTAAATAAATATATCATACATGTATATTATTAAGATATTGTTGATATTTTTATAGTAAAATTTAAATTTGTTGTTTTGTAGGAACATAAACAAATTCTACCACCAGAATTTATGCGTAATAAAGATCTTTCTCTAAGACTTGCACCACCTACTTCCTTACCGGATCTTGAGGGTATTTTTTAATCTAGTCTTTGAATATCACAATTTAATATCACACTTACCCCTGGTGTGTAACAGTCTGTTAGTAGAAATGACTGCTGCGTGTTATACATGTATTATATATTACATTGGATCTCTTATTTTTCATTCCATGAACAATTAGATTGTTCTGTTATCATATTTTATATGCAAAATTAAATTATAATTGTTTTTATCAAGGCTTTCTTTTACATATATAAAAATACGCCATCCATATTTTTCACTATTTCTGGAACTGTGGTATTTAAGATATTTTTCTGCTTAGCAGGATTCGAATATTGTATCTTTGTATATTGTAAATTAATATAGCTATATTGTGTATAGTATTGATAAGGACTTGTATACTTTTATCGATGTAAATTCCATTTGCCCAATGTGCAGCACGTTGCCAAATATCAGTCATTAAGTAAATAAAGATAATAATTAATTAATTATATAAAGTCATTATTTACTATTAATATTTATGTACATTATCCTAGATACAATAGTTCAATTTGAAAACATTTTAGATATTTCATATCTAAGACTGTACAGATTATAAATATATTTTATGTTGGATAATATGGATGAATTGATTTGCGTTTAACGTTTTTGATAATAAAAACAGGCTTTTTAGGCATATTTTCCATTAGAACATAACTAGGATTAATTGATTCATAACCAAGTAGTTCACCAGTCAATAATTTTGCAACTAATGAAAAGGCACTTAAGTCATATGCAGGAAAACTCCTTGTAGGTAGTAATTCAATAGTGGTAACATATTTATCAATCGCAGATTGTAATTTTATAAGACGTGGCATAATATTTGATATGCATAAGAGTTGTTGCAACTGTAATTTGAAAAAATAATTTATATTAAATATTAATATTTATACTAGTAAAATATTAAGCAAGTTTTACCTTGCTATCACATTTTTGTAAGCTGCTTATAAATTTTTCACTTTTGGTAATTAGCTTGTATCCTTTTAATATATATTCTTGATCATAAATGGACTCATGACGTTGTAATGATACTTTGAATAGAATAATTTCTTTTTTTATTTTATTAAGAATTATTGATAATGGTACTCCATGCAATGTTCCACTACCCATTCGTATTTTAGAATATTTTTCATAAATCTATACATATAGTTAAATTATTTTAGAATTCCTATATTTCTCCAACAAAATACTTTATTTCGCAATAACAGAGTGAGATTAAAATTAAACAAATATAAAAAGTGAAAAAACATAGTTTTGAGTATGAAAAAAAGTTTTTTTAATAGTAAAATAAATATTACCTGACGATTTATAGAAGTCCATATACCTGCAATTTGATCAGCAAATTGTTTTATTTCATTTTCCGTTGGTTGATGTGCTTCAGCTAATTTCCATAAAGATTCAAGTTTATCCGCGAGACTACGTGATACGTTATGGAAGTACATGAGTTTAACATCCAATTCGTAACTGATCTTTGAATTATAGTGATTTTCTATTTTTAAGATCGCTACCTAAATAAATGTTGACAGTGCTATGTTGTGTTGCTCATCTTTATTTACATTCTTTAAAATCAGTTTTTCAAGTAAACAGTAATGCACTTTCTCAACTTTTTTTTCCAATATTCACTAATCATTGTTAATTTTTTTTATTATTTAACTCTTTCATGCTAAACAATAAAAAAATGCATCTTCGAAATCAGTATATAATACGCGTGAAATTTTTAAAATCCTTTATATTGGTAATTTAAAAACTAATTTAAATAAATCTAATGGCAATAATTAATATGAATATATTTCAGGCATGAAAGGGTCAAATTGCTTACTCACATTTTTTTCGAGTGTTTTTATGAGTTCGTTAGACGAAGGCTCTTCCTTTTTCATCAGACACTCCATTTCAAGATGACGGAGTAAATGAAGAAATATATATGAAGAATTACTTTTTAACAAATTATAAGAATACAAGATGAAAATAAAAATACATTACATGCGTCTACAGATTATATTATCTTCGCTCGAAAACGCGATAGTCTTTTTCTTTCCTTTATAGTATAAATGAATTGGTTTCTATGGATTTAACGTCCATCTCACTCTGTTTGTATCGATAGTTTGAATGTTGTACAAACGACAATTTCCGTTTTATTTGTGATACTTAATACATAAATTAAATCTGGTGTTTGTTGTTGTTCACCTCTGTACAGAGCAATATCACATACGTTTACAGTATCAGATGTACCGATTTTATAGAACTTCAAATCTCATTCTTCAAACGATACATGAATTTATACAATGCAGAAACCATTGTTATTATATTTTAGAGCATGTAATAACATGATGCTTAATTTAAGGCTATATTACGGTAATTATATTGTATTCACCGCAATATCAAGCTAATGTGATTATTCAATTGCGACTAATATCTTGGATAAAGATACAGGTCCAGCATGTACGTCCAAGTCATATATCTTCTGAAAAATATCGAGTACCATAAAATCTGTAACAATCATCAGATCTTAACGTATGGTTGCTTATCTCTTTTTTTTGGCTAATATTTAATTTGTAGAATAATATAACGAGGTATTATATATAACGAGCAGGCGAAAAAGCCAGCTTTTTTTTTTATCCTTGGCTTAACAAATTATCTATGGCTTTGCAATTTTTAATGCTCTATGAAAAATCCATAATATTAAAATTCTACACTTATATATGTAATTTACAATTTCTTTCCTTTTTAAACTAATATTTCAATAACTTGATACTATTAATCCATTACCATTAAACACTCTTCACTCGATTATTCACAAGTTCCACAAACACTCTGGAATTACCTGTATATAATATATATATATATATATATTATGTTAAAAAAAAGAGAATTGAAGTCACATGTATTCACAAGTATGCACATTCACCATGTTAAGAGAAATCATTCACTTACTGATTAATCATTGTAATTATTATGAATATATTTCTCTTCAGTAAGCGACGACAAAGACCACGTTTCTTGATCGAGCAAGATTGACTGCTTAATTGAATGCTTTTGTTACAGCTCGATGAGGGAGGAGTATCTTTGTTAATTAAAACAAAGGACGGATTATTATATCATAAATGAAAGATGTTATTGACATAAAATTTTCAAAATATTTTTTTTAACTTAATTTTATCTTCGTCTCGTTAAAACTAACTTATTTTTACACATAACTTTATTTTCTGTTAATTAACATGTATTCTTTTTTTGTCTGAAAATGTATGGACACTTATCAAGTTCTATAAACAATTAAACACCGAGTATATATATATATGTCGAATATTGTGTTTATAATTTTAATTCAACAATGGTATCAATATAAGTAACATAAGATTAGTATAAAATACTTATTAAAGATTTTTACATTGTTATGTAATATGAAAGTTACTTCAAATTAAATATGAACATTATTTTATGATCATAACTAAAGTATAAAAAAGTTAACAAGAAAATTTTAAACACTTAGCGATATACTGTTTAAACTCTTAACCATTGCATCCATACATATATTTCTTTAATACGCACTCTAAATTAATAACGCACATATAGTATAGTACAATTTTATAACAAATTTTACTCCGTTCATACTGAACACAAGATTGGCAGAGCTATTGATACTCATCCCCCGTGTACTATGTAGTACAATGTCCACATACGTACGTGAGCTACAAACAACAATAGAGTACATGAAGACTCTGTCAGGAACATGCATGGTTGTTACGATGCAGTTTAGCGATTCATTATAATGAATGTTGAATATTTATTATGTCCAACATTAATTATCTAAATCAACACTGTCACATCTTTATTTTAATTTTAACGTATTGAAAAATTATAATTTGCTTTCGTAATTGAAACCTAACGAAGTCTTTCGACGTTGGATTGCTTTCGAAATTCTTTCTCAACAACTTATCTTTTTTATTTTATTCTCGTTGCCAATGTGCACGAGAATGATTATGATATCTGTAATGCGGAGGCCTATAATTTCTGCCATGCCGTGGTCGTGCATTATTGGAAGTATTATAGTAATGTCTCCGATAATAACCACTAAGAGATCGGTTCCACGTTTTGCCATTTTGATATTCCTGGAAAGGATTATACCCCGAGTTACTTCTTTCTTCATACGTTCGATGATCTTTTACTTTCTTGACTCGACCACGATCTATTTCTTCATCATCTGCATTAAAATGTCGCTTACGTATTTCCCTTCTATCATTATCAACTTCTCTATCTAAATGTGTTCTGTTACCATTCCAATTTGCAACTGTAAACAAACAAGCATATACTTTAGTACTCACTATTTCGTTTGATAAGAAAATGACATTATTTTATCAGTAAATTTTTAGAATAAAAATATTTGTACACAGTTTTTAATATTTTTGTCATTTAATAGTGTTACTTTAACACTTAACATAATTTTTTTAATAAATCACAAAATATACTTTTTATTATTACCGACTTAGCAGAGGTGTAACAAAACAAATATTTTTAATTTAGGGATTAACAATAGCTCATAATGTTTTATAATATCCACAATTTATCACTGAAAAGATTCTTTTTTTTTCTAGTATTCTTTTTATTACTATTATTATTTTATTATTATTTTTATTAAAGTTATTGGCGGGATTTTTGGTTTCAAAACATTTGAGCGAATAAGAATTTTCGCTCCTTGTATGTTTATTATATTGCTTTATGTAGAATTTTTTGACTTAGGACGCATGGGCGCACAATAGGTTGATGAGGATTTTGAAGGGAAAGCAGCTGGATTCAATTGGTTCTTCAATAGAATTCTTTTGTTGTACTGACCCGAAGAACTGCCATAACCACGATGAGACATCTTTAATAAATGGGAAACCGTATCGGAACGATTTGTTCCATTGAAATCTCTTAAAGCCGCAGCACTCGGCGTGCCATTATTTTGACTAATTTTATGGATATCTTCTCTATGAAAAAATATTTAAATACGTATATTAAACATCGTTGAATTAAATTTGCTAGAATTATAATGCTTAATTTATATTGCTTTTTAAATAACATTATATCAAAAATAAAATATAACTTACTTATCAGTCACGGACCATCCGTTTGGTGTTGCAGTTGATGTAGCAGAAAAAGATGTATCCTTTGAAACTTGCCAACCTTTCATACTACTGCTTGAAGCTTTTGTAATTATTTTATCGTCCTGTCCTGTTTTTCTAACAGATTGATGCCACTTACTTTTGCTATTATTATTACTATTTTCTGTCTTACCATTTGTTTCTGATTTACCATTTTGATACTTTATTGTACTTGTAATGGTACTACAGCTAGAACCATTTTGTGTTTTTGTACATTGTATTACATTACTTTGATTCTGAGATACACTACTACCATTTGTCTTTGATACATTAAGATTTATTTTAGGAGAACCATTTTTTGTTAGGGAACATTTCTGTGTACCATTAGTAGTATTAGCAGAAGTGTTTGTTTTTGTAAGTATGTTTAAATTCATGCGGTTTTTTAATGTTCCATTAGAACTAACATCTTCTTCTTCACTAGATCCATCATAAGGAACTAAGCTATTTCCATTCAAAATTTTCCCATTTTTAATATGCATAATTAATCTTGGTTGAGACTTATCTTGTAATTTTTGTGGTAACTGTGGTCCGATAAAATTTGCGCTTTTTTGGGTATTAAATTGAAGTCCCGCATTTTTATTTGTTGATATTTGTAAATTTGTTTCTGCATTATCTGTGTTATCTTTACTAATCGATGTGCCATTGATTAATCCATTTAATGAGTGTAATCCAGATGTTGATGCCTTGGGAGTTATTGTTTTATTCATAGGGCTTCCTGATGAAGATAATGTGTTGTTCACAGTTATTGTACCATTTAATTTGACAGTTTGTTGAGCTTGAGCCTGAGATTGCGTTTGTTGTTCCATCTCAAAGATCATTATGTAAGCATTTGTACTGAATACATTACTCAAACTAAGTGGACGAACCTATATACAAACGAATTTTTGGTATTAACATGATAGTTCGATATTTTACAAATAAAGACATATCGTTAATACATACACAAGAATCATCAAAGGAATAATATTGGCCTGTTGAGACTTTTGCAACTGCAGTATAATGCCCGCAATTAACTGATGGACCCATATGTGTAACTATCGACATAAGCTTATATGTAAGTGACTGCGTAGGTTCCCCTGGTTCTTTCCAAAGATAAGGGCCCATATCTATAGTTTGCTTGAAACCTATATGTTTAGATATTTTTCCTCCTAGAACGCTGAATCTTTTTAATTGCACACAAAGCACTTTAGGGGGTCGTTCTAAGCTAAATTGTTTCGTAGCAGGAACTCTTCTTTTGCAAGCTTCACATTTGTAATCATTGTTATCTAGTTGTTCACGGCTAAAATAGCTACTTAATGCTTCATCCAAAGTGCTTGCTTTACGTATATCAACTAATAAGTCCTGCAGAAAATTGAAAACATTTAGTTTATTGTATGCTTAATCAATAGCATGATTATTAGAAAAGCTGTATATTATATATACTTGAAAGTGTTGGAAAGTAGTGGAAACATGTCGACATTGTAGACACTTTACTTCAGTACGAATGTAACCACCAAAAATTTGGTTGATAGGTGTTGTTTCTTTAGAATAGCTGTCTAGTTTACTAGCTTTGTGTCTTGCTAAGTAGGCTTTTTCCATGCCTTCTAATAAATAACGTAAAAACTCATGAGCATCTTCTTGTTGCCCTGGCACCATGGTTCGACAAATAACTAATAGAAAAAATAAGATATATATATGTATATAACAAACATATAAGATTTAATAATAATTAATTAACATTTTATAATTATTTAATACTTACGTTTTAGTTTGTTATATATGTAGAATGGCTTGATAGCACATCCTGATTTTTGGTGACTAGATTGTAAAGTCTTAGCCACTGCACATGTAAGGCATTCTCCACCTCCATCTAAAATTAACCTATTATCACAATACGATACAAAACTGTGGGATTATAATTTCATATCTTAAAAATGTGTAGAATATGGTAAAGTAAATTATAAATTTTAATAACCTACCATTTTGTTCACACTTTGATGTATGATGAGAGTCTGACAATAACCAATTTACAAGTGCTGGTACATGAAACAGAGCTTGAAGAGTGCTATTTAAATAGCATGTATTTCCAACATTATACATGCCAGCCCCAACAGGAAATGTACCCTTCCACCCTAGGCTAACTTTCTTTGGAGAATATAAAGTAATTGTTGGCTCTGGCAAGCTGAGTCCTTTCGATACTTTTTCATTTTTCTTTATATAATTTGCACCATCCTTCATTTTATCATCTGAATTTTCAGAATTTGGTAAACTTAATACAATGTATTTTGCTTTAAGTTGATCTAGAATTGTTGTTTGATAATCATCAACTTCTTTATATTGAATTTCTGACTGAAGAATTCTTGATGCATTGGTAACTAAATTTGCTGTTAAGTCATCTGATGTTTTGGACTGATTAGTTTCCAATGTACGACGAAGAGTAGCCGCAACTGGGTCACAAATGCTTACAGCAGGCATTTTCACTTTATTTTACTTTATATTAAAAGTTTTTGTTATTTGATTCCCTATATGCAAAAGAATATGTAAGAATAAAATAACTATATTAAATAATATACCTATTCTATTATTAAAATTAAAGATATCAAAAGATAAAAATAATATTGATATTTAATATTATTTTTTGCAATATGCATGCAATGTTTGAGAACATATACTTCTTACATGAACGAGAAGCAATATCTTATAGCATATAAATGAGTACGCAAATTATACCAGTGAATGCATATTTACATATTAACTTTAACATTAATAAATACATTTAAAAAACTCAGATTTTTTACATTTTTTCTAGTCAATATGGTATTCAGATAATGAATATTATGGAAAAAATAAATAATTTACAAAATTTTGTAATCAAACGCAGAAAGAATTAAGATTTTTTTATAACATATAATAAAATAATATAATTATTAGATAGATCACTTGGAGAAACGTTTTAAAAGCAAATAAAATTTTCTACGACACAACAATCAAACATTTCCTTCTTTCTCACGTAAGATATGTATCTACCACAAATACACTGCTTCATAGATACCGAGTCAAAAGGGTTAATTTCACTATTAATTCATTTATGAAAGCACTATTTACGATGGATTGAAGCAACGATATATATGAATTTCTCGATACGATGAAAGAACAGGCGAAATTACGTGAAATGTTTCATGTAATTACACGACATCACACCGAACCTTTAACAAAGTATACTAAAAGCACGCGGTGTGCAATAGATACCGCGCCAACAGATTCATTGTTTACCTTCTCCTGATGATTATATACGTTATATCTTATACAAATATTTTTTATCAACGGTATTGTAACACATTTTACATTATAAACGATATTTGCTGACCACGACCACGTAGAATCACAATGCTATCGATTAATTCGAAATTCCACGCGCTTACGTGCCTCGAAACGGTTACCGGATGAGTTTAACTGAGGGCGCGTGTCTCCGGCCACGAGTCATTTTTTTCCCGCGTACTTTGTTACACTTATCCCACTTACGTTTAATTCATGTATAATTATGACAATAATTTCAACAAGAAACACTATTCAAATTAGCACGTGTGAATATTACACGGCATTTTTAGAACTGTTAGTTTTGGGCATGCGAAATCAAGACCCATCCTCTTTCATTATGTCAGCCATTTGCAATTACAACGGTAGCCATTAAATCGTTTCCCTTGGGTTCTGCGATGCTATCGGAGGTGCTGTGTATTCGACCGTGAAGGCGCCACAAGTTTAAAGCCTGGTTTCCATGAATTACATTTGCACGAAATTCACATGTACAGCTTTCATTTTGTAATTCTTCAAAAATTTTGGCAGTATTTTCCCCAATTTTATAATTTTAATCGTACATGACAAGAGTGAAGTTCATAAATGTTTTTATTATTCATCGTTGAAATATGTGTGTATATAAGTGCATTTAGAAATCTAAACTAACTGAGCAAAAATAAAGTAAGTTTTCATTTACATATTTCCGATCTCAAATTTCTGTAGTGCTTATAATTACAGTACAAAATACAATTGGGAATTATCGATAATACTTGGGTATTTTAAAGTCAAAATATAAATTAGTAATTAACTTACTATTTTTCTTAATAGTATTTATTCGAGTATATATAATATACTACATATAAATTTTTACGTATATGAGGAATATTTTATATTAAAAACTTATTTAAGAATCATGAAAATAAAGCCTATTTAGAAAAGTATATCTTTTGTTTTACGTTTTGTATGTAATCTGTAAATTATATGCTATTTATACTACCAAAAACGATATAGTAAATAACAAAAATTTGTTATTTATTAATATTTTTACTATTTATGGGTTCGTTAATTGGGATTGATCTTCAGTAAAATTTATTATTAATTATATTTCTACAGTTAATTAAGAAATGTTTTATATATATATAATAAATTCTTCTGTTTCCAATAGACAATGTTTCGTACAATTAAGTAATGACCACTATTCGTTTAAATTTTAAACATATTATGTATTTTTAAATGTTTCTTCATTTTATGACAATTAGAACCATATTTTCTGTCGTAATAGTATCTTTATTAATTGCTATCGATAATCTTTGCTTACAAAATATACAGATTAACACAACTTTCAAGCGACAAGGTAATAATATTCCAGATAAAATATTTGTAATGTGTAATAGCCATTAGTAGAAGTTTTAATACGTTTACGATGGCGAAAGGGAACATCGATATCTGGTTAATTTTACTTTCTTCCTCTTATTCCTGCTTTTTTTATTAATATACTATGCCAGAATAATTTGTGCAATAAAAATCCATTTTTTCTTTTATTTTTTTTTAAAAGAAATCAGAACCTCGTTACAAGCATGCACACATTAAACAAACTAGTATATCAACTCGATCAAGATTCCTTTATTCGAAAGTGATGAAACTGATCGATCTATGTTTATATTCTTAATCATACTTTTTCTTTAGGAAGTCTACGTTATTTTTCAAATACTCTCTGGCAGTGATAAAACAGACTAAACTTTTCATACGAAAAGTTTGCTTTATCCCAGTTGGTTCTTGAGAGCCATTTTTATTAATCATTAGTGTTCAACTATATTATTTAAATGGAGGAGCAACTCATTAATAGTAACGAAAAATTGACGTAACTTTGGAATTCTTTTTACCATGTGCTTTGAAATTTGTGATTGCAAAATGATATATAGCAATGTTGAATTATGGAGACAACGCTGAATGGACTTATCACGGACATAACGATGAAAAGTTACGCCATCGTGAACGTTTTATCATTATTCCGTAAACGTTATTGTGATATTTCTAGTTTTAAGCTTATCGATAAAACTTTCTCGATTACGTGTACTAATCGGCAATACGATAGTGTATTTCGTGTCGTTACAAAATTTTCTTTGCATTAAGCCGTTTTTCTTAAATTCCTGTGTGACATATAGCGCCTCGTTAATTCGTATCTGATAGTGAATTCCGTGGCTAAAAAATCGGCCACGGATTATATGAATGCGCGATTAAATAACTTTAACAGAGTCTCGTAATCCATAAAATCAGAATACAATATCGTCGAATCAATTTTAATTTCAACTAAAATATGCGTGAAATATCGAGTGGGAATTAGAAATACAGAAGACAATCGTAATTAAACATGAAATTTGTATGAAATTTTTTTAAATCATTCTCGGTAGCAACTTCTCTTTTTTTTTATCAGACACGGATTAAAAACTGTCCACCTTTAGTAACTTCAATTAAAATTCGTCCTAACAATTTTGTCATGACATCCCAATTGGTCATTAAACACGGCTACTTATATATAATAAGGATAGTAACAATAATAATCATTTTTTTTACAGTCGTCGAACGTCCTCTACGACTAACAAAAAAATTATCATTGCGCGTTGAACTCATCCTACCCCTGTTTTTTTATCACCTTTTTGTATCCTTCCTTTACGTATCCTAATATTTACAATAAAAAGTACTCAGCGTGTACCGTGGTGTTCTGTGGAATAAGCCAAAGATGTAAATACACGCAATATATTTTCGATTCCTTCATCTAGCTTTAATAAGCGACAAAAAGAAAAGTTTTGATATTTAAAAGAGACAAATCGTGTGATGATATCAGCATTCGACGGCAGAGACGATCTCATAGAGCACCATTATAAAAATTCTTACAGCTAAGTGTGTGCGTTGAATGACTTAATATTAAACTGGATACCAATATGCAACAAGAAATCTGTTCTCCTTTACTAATTATAATTGTTCTGTGCAAATAAAGTATGATAGACTCCCACCGTATAAATCATATACATAATTTTATAATTCTTATTATCTTGTGTGAGATTTGTAATTTCGATGAATTTATGATAAATTGAAGCAGTTAAAAATTATTGAGAAACGTGGTTTAGTCAATTATGAAATGAAAAAAAAAAAATCAATTTTAAATGTACGATGCATTTACGTTTAAATTATTGCAAAATCAGGATAACTATCTTTGGTTTTATTTTCAATTTTAATAATATTTCTAATTAATATATGAATGATATTTTCCTTGTTGCACCTTACCCAGATTCGTTTCACATTAAGTACTACCATGGGAGCAATATTTTAGGGAGAAATACAATGTCTCGAGACATTGATCATACTGATTAATGAAGCGTCAGATAAGGAGGAAACTAACTTTGCATTTCGAAATGATAAGAAACTATAATTTTAGCAATGACAATATCCTTACTGTTCTGTCGCGTTCTATACGCGAAACGAAATGAATTCGCCAAGAACAGAGGAGAATCCAAATCTTTGTTTCTCCCAAAAATATTTCCATCGCCCTTTTCCCCTTTCATCTATTACAAATTACTTCACGTTCGAAAATAACTGCTTGCTCGCCTAGAAACGTATTCATATTTATCCATCATCGAAACTATTCGTTTTTGCTAACTCCTCCTAAGATTTATGTTTATATATGTAAAGGAAGCGGACATTTTACAAATTAAGGCAAACGTCTCTCACTGTAGAAGGAAATCTCAGCGAAAATGGGATGTCGTTCGATAATAAACGAATGTTTAGTAGCGGCGTATCTAGCGTCGTTTCAATCGCTCTTTCCCCTTTTTTTTCTTTTTTCTTTTTTCTCTTACTCTTTTTTTACTTCATTCTGCTGTATATACTAATGGCAATGAAAAAATAGTTATCTACGTATCGCTTGTTTGATAGATATGTTTCCTTCGAAATTCATTGCTCGTTGCAAAAAAGAAGAAACGTACGCTCTACCCTTTGTTGATCCTTAATTAATAAGACAGAACGCCGATCGTATAAATTATAAGACAAAATCGATATCTTACATAATTAAATGGTTCGTTATCACACACGCATTAATTTCCCTTAACTCTCTATTAAATTGCAAAATTTGACATTAATGAGGACGTTGCTGTTGAATTTTTTGTTAAGGTGTTGTGACAGAGCATTGACGTAACTTGTTCAGCGTTCGTTTCCTTAATCGAGGACCAAAAAAGATATGGTTCCGAAACCACGACCATTGTCCGTGAACGAAAGGAAAAGATTTGCAGGCGCGAATTTGTTGCTCGAGAATTACTCGAAATGAATGCTACCTCGTCTATCCACGTTCTATGTTTTCTTACTTATAGTAACTTACGTTAGTTACGTAGTGTTATCGTTTAATCTTACGTCATTATGTTCACGATTATTAGCGACACGATTGAGAACGAGATCGACTATAATAATTTAATGACATTTTCACGTAAACAAATGCTGATTAATTAAGCTGTTCCATTCACTTCCATTCTCAATGAAAGATGACGTAACGCTATTTAAACGTTCATTAACGCTGTTAAGCGTGAATTTGTCTTTCTTTCTTGTTGCAGGAATTCACAACACCGTACGCATCGTTATCGTTAGCCATCAATGAGAAAATCGGTAAAAATTTCGAACGATAGATTTTTCGCAATGTTCGTGTGCCTGGATTCATTCTGTACGCCCAGAAAATGGTAGTTATCGATCGGCATTACACGAATAAAATATTAAACAATTATTGTTAAAAGAGACCATATACCATGGATATGATATTTATTCGCTTGAATCGTACGGAGAGCTGAACGCGAATCATAATGGTGTAAGTCAATCCACTGTTTTACTATTATATAATAACAAATTTATAATTCTTCAAGTGGTGAAATTGTATTGCAAGAGAGATGAAAGTTATAACTTCGTTAATTCGGAAACTAAAGAAACGATACTTTTAAGAGATGCTTGCATATTAAATGTAGATTTCCGAGATCTTGATTTACGCCATTATGAATCTCATGACCGCCACATATAGATTACTTTTATAATTGAAATTTATTGAATACATTGGATTTTAAGCTGTTTAGAACTGTTATAATTAGACTGCAGATATTTATACAAATGCATACCTATATAGAGGGTGTGTAAAAAAACAGGATTTAAACAGAAATCTGTTTGTCCAGTAAAGGTTTCTAAAATTTAACGCTAATATATGATCTTTTTTACATATATGTATATATAAAGTACTTTTTGGTATTATCTATCTGAAATTATTATGTATAACTTCTTAATTTTGTATCGTAATAGTATTATTCCATTGAATTGATCGATATCGGAAGATTATTATTCGTAATGCGTATTCTAATATTAAATCGCACTAAAATTTGTAAAAATTTTATGAATCTAATATTTCTTAGTTATTTATTAGGAAACGATCGTCTACGATAGTCTGGGCGTGTATAGAGAATCGAATCCTCGAATATGAATTATCATTTATAATTATACGCATGAAATAGAAAATGTAATATGATTCTAACAGCCTTTCTGGGATCGATACGATCGTTTTTTTTCTCGAGTAATTATCCCTAAATTCGACAATATTTTTAATCGCTCTTCAAGAGTCTCGTTCACTCCACCATTTCTTTAACAAACGAACGAGCAGCCTTAACGCCTATGGACTAAGCCTAAACATCGATTTATGTTTCGTAATATGAAGCACATAATTTATTAATATTCGTTTTCCGGTATGTTTCAGCATTCGCGGCCTCATTGTTCGGCTACGACACGTTCAATTTATGATCGAATTTCCTTCGAATCGTCTTTCGACGATCGATGAAAACCACGAATTTCTCTATAGTTATTTCATGGAACGGAATAATATATTACCGTGTTCCACGATCTCGTATAACGGGTGTCAAGTAGATGAACCGCGTTACATTCGTTTCTATCATGCCACGATTATTATGATACGACATTCATATTGTTGCGCGATGAAAACTCTTGAAAACACTCGTGAAACCGTTCTTGATGAACCGCGAGAAGAATTTCGCTGGAGAACGATGCTCGAAATCATAGAAACGTGCGCCGCGAGAATCAACGAAACGGTGTCCGAATGAAACACCTAACAATCCTCATATGATTTAAGTACAGTATATAATTATCTGTACACAAATGTCGGCGAAATGAATTACTAATTTAAAAGACACGTGTATACGTAATACGTATGTATATGTATGTATATCGCGAACCTTTGCTCTCGTTTTGTTCCTTAAACTCTCTCATGGTATTTGTCGACCATAAAAATATTTTATGAAATATATCGCCGCTCGTAAAATTCATTAGATTATTAGAACGTTCGCAAAGTATCTCGAGCGAGGTCGGCTCAGTAATCATTTTCTTTTTTCGTTATTTTAAATTATTCAAATATTTACGAGACCGTAGATCTTTTCATTTTCGTTCTCGTTACTCGTTTTCTCGCCTTAATTATCGTTTTTCTTGTTCGAAACGTATCTCATCGAACGCAAACAGTATTGATAAGATATTGTAGCGATAATTTAGCAGGAACTCGATATCTGAAAGTAACTGTCGTTCTCCGTTTACGCGGTATACATATGTACGGCTATATAGTTTTGTGTGGCCTTAGAGGAGCAGATGGATGTTTAAAAAAACTATGCAAATTAATTCTAGGTATGATATCGTTATTATCTACATAATGGTTGAATGAAATAATTTCTAGTTCGTTCGCAAGTTAATCCTTGTTTCGAGAATTAATCGCTTAATTAGATATGACGTTTTCATCAGTTAAGAAGTTCTTTTTTCGAGATATCGACTCTCGTCACGCTGTTTCGTGCATACAAATACATATTCCTCTCCGTTTACCCAAATTCTTCCAAATCTTTTTACAGCTACTACTTAATAGTCGAAGATATGTGCAAATACATCATGCGGTGATAGATACTTATAGTGTGAAAGTTTATTCACTTAAACGTATTACTGGCAAGTGGACGGGCACCAGGTCCCGACTAAAAATATTTTCCGAGTATCTGCAGGGTGTCTGTTGACTGTAACAAGGCCGCTCCAAGCTACTTACTTGGCTCGCTTGATCGTTTCCAAATCGCTAAATCCTAAACATCACGCGTCATCAAATGCATGAAACTTATTTACTGCTCTTTTCCTTCTTTTACCCTCTTGTTGTCCCTTTCTCTTCGTCCCATCCTTTTATTTCGTGAAGTGATCAGTTGCAATGAAGTAATCAAGTGCTATAATTAATCTAAATTTTTATACAAAAAACTTTACGATACATGATTTCTTTATTTTTTTGTTCGCGGCACGTCGACCGATCGATCTATATTTTTATTTAAATGTTTTTTTCTCTAATAACGTTTAAACGGTTAACGTACTTGAGAGTCAGACTTGTATCTTGGCGATTTGAACACAATGAAGTCTCGAACGAAATTGCTTTTTTGGTCTCTTGTGGTAAACGATGTTCCGAACAATCGAAAACTTTCAGTGATCGTTAGCCGTGAAGCAGCCTTTGGATGTTCCTGATGACAATTCGATCAGCCATCTACACAAATCTTCTCCGATCATTCCTTTGTCGAAGATTCTTCGAAGATATCTACACGAACAAATAAGCTAGACTCCTCGACGACGAATGTATTCTGCTGTGTTCGTTCGAGGGAAGACTAGTTTCGTCATTGGTATAGTCTTCAACGAGTATAACCAAAAGGCAGATCCTCTTGAGATTCGCGCGTACGAGTCGATTTCGTCATGTTGAAACTCTACTCTTACCCTTATCAAACGACAAGTGGTGCAAAGACTCAGCTGAAACGTAATTCGCGTGCATCGGGTCTGTTTTCGCAATTCTCGACGCTTTTGCGAGCCAACGAACGATCACGGGATTAACTATACTTGAAATACATTACACGATTACTCTAGTCAAAACATTCGTACACAGGATCGTTCGAAACAAGTGTGCTGCTGCTTTGAAACGATAGTAAAGTCCGCACGTGCTTAAGGAAATAAGATCCTACAGTGAACCGAGAGAGTTTTGGACGACGATGAAAGGAAGGCAGCCGGTAATTAGGTCCCTTTTTGCTTTATCTTTTGCATTATTTTATGCGAATTGAATGCCACTCGTTCTGCAAATTCTCCTTTCAAACTCTCCGATTCGTCCAATCGATTTACGAAGAAAATGTTCACGGTTAGAAGGGATCGTTATTCCAATTGATCACCTTCATCGTCATCACGTTATGCCCCTTTCGTAGTCAAGATTTCAGCGTCTTCGGTTAATATCTTCCTTGCCGGTGTCGTCGACTTTTCTTCGATTCACATGTCGAGTTTCTGCTGCATGATCTTTTATTCGTGTTCGGAACAATTGGACCCGAGTCCACGAAGCAACAACAACGGTCAATCAATCGTAAAGAATGTACTATGTGTTTGTAGGCGATTCTATCGCGTGTGCTTATCAAACGAAAGCAACGTAATCGTTCATGATATTCATGATGTTTCGCTCGATCGCCTTAGGGATACCGCTTGCACCAAGCTAAAGGCAAGGCGTGCAACCTTCGTAGAAAGAAACAGCTCTTGGTACGTGCACACTAGTCGAAAATTGATTTTATCTAAAAAGTCAAGCTGACCGTACGCCAGTTTCCTTTTTTCTCGCCTTTTTCGATTTTTCTGCTTTTTCTTTTTTTATTCTTGCTTAAACCAGACTATGTTCTCGAGAGTCGTAACGATGCGTGTAGAGAATGGATGAGCTAGTTCCTGGCGACGTCGATGACGATGGCGTGTTCGAGCACGATGGTGACGATGAATGGGCCTTCTTCGAGGCCGACAATACCTAGGTATTGTGTCCCTGTTTGCGGATTTTATTCTCCAGGGCGGAGGTTGGTCGGCCGACGAGATCTTCCAATTCATCAGGCGTCAGCACTGTGAAGTCTCTGTTTGTAAAAAAATATTCAGCAATGTTACTACTGCGTTTTATTTACTTATTATAAAGTCTTTTCTATTCGTTTCTCATAAACTTCAAACTTTGTCATTTAATCCTTATTCGAATATCAAGGGTTAATTTCGAAACTGGAATTGGCTTCGAAAGTTAGTAACTCTGCGGGAAAGTTTCGTCGTTTACATCTGATTTCTATTATTTTCATCTCAGGCACAGAGACAATGAATACAGATGGCAATTATTAATTTGTTACTAAAAGTTTAACGATAAATACGCTATTAGATAATGATACTACTTTGTACGAATACCAGAAGGTAATGTTATCGCGTATGCGTCGCGATAGAAAATTTCTAAATCGGTTTTGAAAAGAATGACTTGATCTGATCCTTTTTGATTCTCATTTGCTTCGATCGTTACAGTATCTTCTGGATAAAAAATATTTAAAGAATGAAGATGACGTAATTTCAATAAAAAAAATAAAAGATTCTTATGCGAATGAAGTTACTGAATCACTAGAAAAATGGAATACGATCTCATACAATGATAGTCATCGTATCACAAGTTAGCGAATAAGTTTTAAAACGAGTAAGCAAATAGGAACATAAGAAACAATAGAATTTTTCGACAGATATAATATTAATAATTTTCTTTGATTTATTGCAAGATTTCCCTAATTTAAAAAACGTTTGAATTAGTTTAAATTACGTTTGACGCGACAACAATGTTAAAATATACCAAATGAATCAAATATTTACATTAAATTTTATAAATTTTAATTTTACATATACATCAAATTTTATTGAATGAAATATTCAAATTTTCCCATATTTATTCATAAATTAAGTAACAGAGGAAAATTGTATCGATGTTTTCTCTCAATCAACAAAACAATAAAAATTTCACGAGCGATTAAACAAGTCGTCTATGATGCTCGTGTCGTCGTTTGTATTATTTCAGTCGCAAAACATAATCCGCACTGCGTCCGGACTCACCTGTGTTGAGCCAAAAGCATGTCTATGCTGGTAACACTTCTTTGATGTGTTCCATCCTTCTGACCAGCCTTTTGTTTCTTGATGCACAAAGCTCTGAGAGGCGCGAGGAACACGCCAATCACCAGCAAACTGCATCCAACGACGATAAGGGCGGTGGAGTTTTGTGCAGCTTCTGCACCAGGTGCAAGTTGCACCAGACCGACCACCAATACCACTGCGCCCAACAGCAATGATCCAACTACCACGTGTAAAGAATTGACCTTCGAAAACATTGAAAAAGCCTGAATCAATAATCAGCTTCATAGTTTATACTTTACGTAGTTTATCAGATTATTCTACGAGTAGTATGAGTATATTAAAAAAATGATACTGTGAAACAAGAATCTTTCTTTTTAAAGGTGAGATTGATAGTAACTAATAAATAATTAAATAAATAACTGATACATATAGAGATTGAGAAATTAATACGAATAATAGAATAATTATACGAGTTAATATTTGATGGAATTTAAATTGATTGAAATGATGTAATTGGAATGAAATGAATCAAAATAATTAAATTAATAAAGTGGAACATCGTCGTAGAAATTGGATCTGTACGTTCTTTAATAAAATTTGTATTGTTTATAAAAATTTATGTTCTATACATATTATCATAATTCTTTTAGTTTAATGAAAATCAAGTGACCATTTTCAATATTTTTAGAATTCTAGTTACTTCGAACACTAAATTCTTTTCCTTAATTATATTACGATACTGTTATCTTGCGAAATAATAATTTTTCTCCGTCTAGACGTTCTGTAATTTCTTCGATTTATTTTTACTTTCAGTGCTGCTTTGATATCTGTTTTCATCGTGATCTAAGCAAAATGTCATCGACTTTAAATTTCAAATTTAGACGTAATCTTCAAAATTTTTCAAAGAATAAAAATCTATACCTTCCATTTATAAAAGAATTTTTTCCACATTTCGTACGGTTCTTTGAAAGCGTACTTGTTCTTTTGTTCTTTGTTGCTTGTTCTTTTCCTACAATGTTTCATTGTTTAAAAGATAGTTTATTTAATGTTGTGTCAGCTGTCGTTAGCAAGTTACTTTGCTAAATGCGAGCTTTAACTTTGAAGGTTCCTCTTTGTGAGGAATTTTCCTTTCTATGTAGAGTTACGCGAAAGCAAACATTGTTCCCAGTACGCTGCGCAGGAGTGGATCGACTTAATTAGAAATAGAATTCTTGAAATATCCTGCAACTGAGAAGTTAAACGAAGAAGAAACACCAGAACTTGGACGCGCGACGTCATGTTTAAAAAAACCTATTATTAATTAAATTGTGATGGAATAATTAAACGGATAGCTATAGTATCGTATTAATTTTTAGCATTCTCTTTATGAAAATCATAACAAACAGAGAAAAGCGTTAAAATGGCATAGAATAATCTATTAAGCATGCGAGCGCATTTGCGCTATGTTTGAGCGATGAAAAAAAAGATGGTTTGAAATAAGAGATAAATGAAAGAGCTTTGAGCACTTTTTTATATATTTTATATATATTTTTTATAGATTATAGGGACAACGAAAAGGAAATGCTTTCCGGTTTTTTCTTTTCTTTTTAATTACATGCTAATCATTCTGCTCTCAAAATATCCGTATGAAATTTGTAAATATTACCTGAAAACATTTCAATGATGATTTACAACAGTTGTAATTATTGGAAAGTTCGTTAATAAATTCGCAGAAAATTTAGATGGTTCGTTTAGGGCGTTTTCGTTTCATATTCAAGGATTTCTGAGATTACTTTCAAATTTTCAAGGCGGACGAACATCCAAGGGAAGCAATTTCTAGCATTGAAATAGTGAAAATTCGAGCTTCGCATTTCCCCTCTCACTATCCATAGATAATATCGAGTTTCAAGGCTGAGCCTTGAAGGTTTTAATGAATTTCTCAAATTGCATCATTTTGCTAACTAGCAGATTTCAACTTAGATTACCGTCATGCGACGTTAACCAGCGAAACACCAAAAACTGTATAATTTTCCTCATATGGCGGGTAAAATTCAACTATTTATTCAAATCTATCATTTTTTCAAATAAAAATCTGTTAATTTCATTTATTCTCAACTTATTCGTTATTCATGAAAATCTAACTGATTTTATTTTCCTTTGTCAACGCAGTTCTGGTCTTTTCTCTCAAAAAATAATTTTTAAAACCAAATTTAATAAATTCACAGCTCGTATGCATTTATATCCGATCTTAACTGAAACTTCGCCTTTGATCCTACTACAGCTGATCTTGCTTTTGATGTTGGATTTGTTTGGAAAATTGAAACAGGAAATAACGTATACTAAAAACGTTTCTTTCATATTTTTCTCAATGTTTTCCCAACAGGAAAGCAGCTTATGCCTGAAATAAAAGTTAAGAGTCTCCTGTTGAGACGTTTCCTTTTAATAGTAATCATAGTAATAAAATAATATAGCCTATGATACATTCAAACTCGGAGAAATGAATAGACTAATCATAATCTTTCAAGTAGAAAATGTATACAGTTGCATTCATCACGAAATTGTATATTCCAACGTCAGAAAAATTATAACAATCTATATAGGAGTATTATCTATTAGTCTGAGGGATTCAAACAAAATTACGACAAAATCACATTTGCAATGTTTTAGAATGTTATAATTCGTAGCAGTTCGAAATTAAGTTTCTTTCCAACCTTCCAATCATCTAAACTTAATATTCTCACTTTCGCTTCACTCCATTCACACGATGTACGCGAAAAAGAATCTCAAGACAGGAAACGTATAATTATTATCGTAAAAGTCCATTAATCATTTCACAACAACAACAAATTCCTTCGTCCAGAATAACGAAAATAACAAACACTGTGTCTACACGTCATAGGATCCACATCGTAAAGCATCGTGTCGATGATAACAACTCCATATCTCATCGCCCTATTATTATCCCGAAAGTTGTATTAACGACGACGACGACGAAGAAGAAGATGGTCGTTTAGATGTAAAAAAAGAACAGCTAAATTTAGCGTCGATTATCGGGGAAGGATGTTCATAAAAATTACCTGCGGAGGAGGTGCGCGGTGAGAGGCGGGAAAATAAATTCCAAACAGGACTCTATGTGCTTTATCGCGTAGTTACGGGCCGCTTCAACAGAACGCCCACGAGTTTTCAATGACGTCATTTTCCGCACGCCGCGCCGAGTCCAGGAAATATTCAATTTCTGTCCTGGTAATTCGCTATGCTACAACGGAGAAACGTGGCGCTTCCATTTTTCCATGGAAAAATTATGCAAAGGAAAAATCGTGATTAATTTGCAGCCGTTCGCATCCCCGAGTCGACCAGAGACTTTCGTCGTTCCCTAATCGAATTATCGTCCTCTGGCTGTTGCTAGAAAATCAACACCGTTTGACTGAATGAGAATTTTCACGGAGATTCTACATTTCCATGGAGCTACTTTTTCTCTTTGTTCTGCGTCCCGTAAAGTTTCATAATGAAATTCAGATGGAAAGAACTCGTGTTTGTAGGACGAAGTTTCAGCTATCCCGTGAAATATAGGGAAAACGGTGTTCCCGAGGAAACAGCCAGAGAATTTGTTGATCGATATTTTATAAAATGAGATTACTTGCAATTAAAGCCTAATTTAAGGGATTCAGAGAGCTCTCTCTAAACGTGGTCGTCCTACGAACCCTGCAGGTGTTTGGAAGATTTGCACGGGTTCGATCTGTAAAAATTTTTTAATCGGAATTGTAGTTTGACAGCGTGCTTGTATCGCGGTTCAGAAAAAAGTTGGCGAGCTTTTTCTGTGTTTTACAGATACGACGATATTTGTTTGACAAATAAAATTTTGCGCCATTTAAATGTAAACGTTAAAAAATTGTAGGAAGAAAACTTTCACAATATAAATTCCAAAATAGATCAAAGTTAGCGAAATGTCAAGTATTACGAATCATAAAATTTCCGATTGTTTAAATCAATGAATAATTATCGTAGAATTTACACGAAACTATCAGGTTGTCCGAAAAGTTTCTTTCGTTTTATGAGGAAATAATAGACGCACAACGTTTTTTATTTTATATTATTTTGCCGAATTACGTACGATTCATTTTGTTCTGTTGAGATAAACTCCGCGACATTTCACAGATTTGGTTTCACGTTTGTATGAAGGTGCACTGTCGTAAAAAACACGTTTGCGAAAGGAAGACACTTTTCCGACAACCTAATAAATTCAATAAGATACGAACAAGAAGAAGGAGAAAACAGAGGCAAAAGTTAAACGATATTTTCTCTTACGTATGCACGTTATTATTACCCAATTTAAATAAGCCTGTATTAGAGAGGAAATTTGAGAATAAAATAGGGGTCATAAGGCTGAAATAAAAATTTCATCTATATACATGGCTAATCCATAGATTGCGTTTGCACTAACTCCTTATTTCAACCTTCACCTTTCGGAGTCTGGTAGAAAATAGCGGATGTTGTGAGCGTATATTATATTATGTTAGATTCTTCTTGCTTTCTTTCTACAAGTAATATCGATCGTTGTTTTTATCATTATTGAGTAATAGGTATCGAATGTTTCAGGCTTCAAAGTCGAAGGCAACAGTTTCTCACTATTTTCCAAGGATATGTCAGTGAATCGTAGTTCTCTAATTGACATATTAAATTCCAACTTCCTTATACAATGCAATTAAACACGTTGCACAACAAAATGTATGCAAGAAATGATATATATCGTGCAATATAATACGTACATAATTTGATACTAATTGGAATCTCTGTATTTGAAGTTTAAATTGCTTGGATCTTTGGATTCAAGTAATATTTTTTAAATACATTCGCTAAATGCGTCGAGTTAAATGAATGCAGTTGGAATGCATTCGGAATGTTCTAAAGAGAAGCAATCTAAAGAGATACTCGAAAAAATATCTGTATGAATGTGATGTATACCCTCTGTCTGCGTAAACTAACCGATTCTGTCTATCGTAGAACACTATAGAAAAATTTCTATTTTTTTTTCATTAATTAAATAAATATCCCAACTAGTAATTATTCTAATTTTATATGATAATTTACTCAATTTGTTAAAAAGATATTTTTCTTCGTTAATACTTATCCCATATATTAAATAATCTACATATCAAACAAATTAATCGTTTATCCTTTTCATTTCGTCTTTCCTTGATATATCTCGAATTATCAAAAGTTCAAGTTCCTCAAGCTTAACACCAAAAACGCTAATTTCACATCCTGACGTTTCGTGTTTGCAGGCAGTTTGTCTTAATTTCACACTGTACTAGATTTATTTCTAAATACAGGAAAAATTCTACTACGCGTCTCGCATTCTTGCATTTCTCAATTTTTATTGACGATTCCTCTCTCGACCCAGATTCTCACGAGCAATAAAAAATGTTAATCCCACCGAATACGTGGATTCCTCTGAACGGCCGAAAGTTTCGCATTCACAGGTAATTTGCCTTTGAAATCTCAAGTAGAAATCATTTGAAATTCATAAGCGAAGCTCGTAGCCTCCTTTCTTCTTTCTTTTCTCCGTGTCGGAGGATTTTCTTCTCGTACGCGTGCCGCCGCTCGGTTCACGCGTTTACACGAGGATCACGTCCGCCGCGTTTTTAACCGGACTTGCCCCGGAAATTCTATTTATAAAGAGCGACGATGGAATCTGATAAAGAATACGGCACAATTTTCCCTGACATCGGTTTTTTCCGAACGTAGAGTACACCGCGTTTCGCAGCTATGAAATTATTCCGAAGTTGTTCAGTTTCGTGCGCCGCAACTGAATTTAAATGAAGAATTTTAAATTAATGTAAATTATTTGGAAATGGTGTGCGATGTTTCGTTACATTTACTTTTAATCAGATTGTGCGACTGATTGTTTCTAATCAAAAGTTTTAGAACTGCTTTTATCATTGCGGTTGCATTTATATATTTGAAATAATCATTTGCGGAGAGGATGAGAGTTATAGAAATGCTTGCACTCATCTTAATTATCAATATGATCGATATTTGTTGCAGGAAAAATATAATGGAATCTTTTTGACAAAGGTTTATGCTATATTATATAGTAAAATTTTGATTATACATATGGAAGAAACTTTAAAAACTTTTTAAATATTACAATTATTTAATTTTGCAAATATTTTGTACAGCTATTATTGAATTAATAATTGAGAATATATTAATGTCCCTGTGTGCTACTTGTTAGCAATGATTTTCAGATCGAATTATTTATTCATATTAACATTCAAACGGTAT
This sequence comes from Bombus impatiens, assembly GCF_000188095.3. Classification (NCBI taxonomy): domain Eukaryota; kingdom Metazoa; phylum Arthropoda; class Insecta; order Hymenoptera; family Apidae; genus Bombus; species Bombus impatiens. The sequence continues at coordinate 50,733 of NT_177318.1, read as the reverse complement.
CTTCGGATAATAAGTGACTCCCATAATTTGGATTAGTTCACTTAATTTTATTTTACAACTTCCCTTGCTTAAACTGTGAATTATGAAGTAATTTCCAAAAAGTATATTTGTACTATTCGTTCGATGAAATATACGAACACAACATTTGAGAATCAAAACGTTTAACAGAAACACCCACGTGTTAAATTACACGAATCATTCGATTCTCATGTATTACACACGGTCTGCCTAAAAATAATCGAATTTCTTAGGATTAGAAAAAACCAATGGCGACAATAATAATGAAACTTTTGTCACGTAGAAATACATCCTTTATTATCATCAAGTTAAATTTTTATGGCGATTAATGTCATTTAAAGCTTAGAGTTATAACAGAATTAAGTGAAGAATTAGCTAAAGAGTTATAGCAATCAACGTCAGGGTAGAGTTCGCTGACGCGTCGAAAAATCTGCTTCTGTTACGTGATAATGCGGCTGTAATTGCTTTTCTTGAAAACAAGCAAATTAAGATATCATACCACCCATTTTGTTCATCAGATGCAGCGATGCAACTACTTTTTCTTCTCACGGCTTCAAATAACAACGAAGAGGAGCCGTTACGATACTCAAAGCGATACCACGAAAAGACGCGCAACGTCTCGGTAGTAGTTGAATAAAATAAAAGATTTTCGTCGAAAGGATTTCTCTGCTTTCTTATTTTTAAGAAGTTCCGTTATTTTTGGGATAGACCGTGTGTATACATATATTTTTCGCAACATGTTATTCGTTGATAAAAGTCATACTACTCGTGTATAATCTTCGTTTGACGTATTTATTCATTTAAAATAAACCGAAGCACGTTCATTTGCTTTTACCGCTAATATATCTATATACATAAGGCACTTAACTTTTCTCAAAAAAGTAAAAGAGGAAATGATATTACGTCAGTACGTAACATCTCAGAGCGACGACGTTGAAAAAGTACAGAACATTTGGATAGGGAGATAAAACGTTGCGTCAGCAACAGTAGGAGTATTAGAGATCGTTTCTTGAACACGTTCGGCCATCGTAAGAGCACTTGACTAGATTGAAAAGTTTTTGCCGACAGTGGTAGAATGCGAGTGTTGGAAAATCAAGTTTGACAGAGAAGCGAATAAAGTTAATTAACATTAATATTTTAAACGTTCCGAGGAAAATCGTATACAACGCCTCCGCGATCTCAGAACTCATTAATTTTGTGCTTTGTCTTTCTTCGTAATCTTATATTTGATCAGAAATGACCTTTGACCGCATCCCTTATTTTTCTACGAATTTTAGAAATTTCACTGTTTTTTTTTTTATAAAAATTACGCGAATAATTATCATAGAAGATTTTTATGAATACATTGTTTGCGTTATACGCAACGTTTGGAAAATTGTATTCCAACACTTGTAATGAGATATAATTAATCATTGCATCGATAGAATTCGAAAACAGTCCGCAAATGTATATAAAAATTACAAGATATTTATTGGGAACGTACATCTCGAGGATATTGAATGTTATGAGATTAGGCTTATGATATTATACCAATATTACGTAAGTATTATTGATCGTTCACAAAAATGTTCATTGTACACTTAATTATCCGCATTTTGATAGTCTCATTTTAAAATACATTCTTTTATACAATAGCTAGCAAATAACATTAAAATCAGAAAATTAACGAAGAATTACGTTCTTTTCCTATTGTCTTCAAATATAACTAGCGATAACAATGTGTGCGTTAAAATATATCATGGGCTGGTTTATTAATAATGGATAATTAACTGCGTAGATGGTTTTGTGACTTCTACGAAATGCACGTGAAATTAGTAATTATAATAGACGTATCTCATTACAATATTAATGGAATCTTGAAATGTTTTCCATAATATACATAACAAGTATATTTATAAAAGGTTTGTGGAAGTGTTCAATTACCTTCGTGAGTCACTACGTACTACTTATGTATATGCGTGTTTTCATCAATACCAAGAACGCTACGTAGTTCGTTTAAAATTCGTCGTAATTCGAAACCGTACCGTAGTTCGTCGTAAATCGATTAAAAAATTATAAATAACCTGAATTGGAACAAGCGATGCGTGTGAGGCATTTTGTGGAAATTCATCGCGTCTTTCATCGATATCAAATTCACGTACGTAAATTGTATTTATACTTGAAAATAGCCAAGAGCGAAGCAAAGGAAGAAGACAATGATTGTATTTATACGAAGAACTATGTACATACATTTGTACTAAGATAAGACTTATTCGAGTTAATTAAGATCGTAATTGAGGTCTGTTGATTTATCGGTTGGTACGATGTTGTTGGAAATTTTGCTTGTGATCTTTACTACGTAGCAAACACCATTTGCGGTTGTCCATCGATTGAGTTTTAACTACGAAACTTTCTAATTTCTATATTTAACTAATGTGATCGATATCTTTTGTTTTCAGAGACTTTGTTTCCGCCTTCTTTTAGCGAACTGTCACAAAAATTACCTTTTCCTCTTTATGTACTAAGTTTTATATGCAATAACTTCGTAAATATCTCTCGTTTTCAAAAAGTCACTGACTTTTCAGTTTTTCGCTAATCACGTGTAAAATTATCTCCTTAAACTTTGCGTCGAACTGTTTCAAGTAGCAAGTACCTTTTGTTTTCAGAGAATCACTGACAGTAGCTTTGCATTCGTTTTCGCCCATTAGTCATTTTTCTGAAGAAAATTCTGACGATTCGTACGTTTAAAAGGTTAAAAGTAATCGATCTTTGTCAATTAAATGCAGCAGGTACTAAATTAACCTTTTGCAATTGTGGAGATTATGAATTATGTTTAGACGCTTGATAAATGTCACTTCAGAACATTATTAACTTTCTTCGTCTAATTTTTAGCTGTCAGTGATCAAGAGTTCTTTTATTTTCCCAAGTAGAATGACCGAAATCGTGTCAGCCGAGAGAAAACTTTTTCCCAAAGGAGTTCTACATAATGGCAATGGTAACTCATGTAATTTAGATTATTCTTACCCGAAGAAAGTGACAAAGTGATAAATGTGCTTCAAGCACTAATAAATATACATGCAAAGGATCGATACAACAAAATTTTATAATTTCTTTGGAAAAAGATTTCCAAAAGTACAATGGCTACAAAAGTATTTGCGCATAGTCTTAATCTTCGATAAAGTATTTTCTTACCAGTTCTCCTATACAATTTCATTTTCATAGTATCAAATTTTTGTGCTCATATAAAAATACTATTAAACAGTGCGAAATTTAATGTACAAATACTTGTACATACTTAAATAACACGTAAACGCTATGACAAATGAAGAGCACACGAGAAGAACTCAAGTTCGTTTTTGTTAATTTTGTGAATTCGATCAATTTGTTCGCTTTATAAATATAACTTTCTTAAAAATAGTTGATCTGTGAAATTCTGCGAACAATCACGTAACGAATTATTATTGAAATGTCCAATAGGTTGCAAAAATATATACGTGATATCAAAAGCAAATAAAAGGACAATTTTCGTAATATGAAACTGATTATTGAATTTAAAAATTGCTTGTCATATTTTTTGTCTATAATTTACAAATACAATACAAATACTTTTAGTAGCCACTGTATCTAAAAGCATGGTATTCTAAGCTACGATACTACGTGAACACGTTTGTTTTTATTAAAAAAAATATCTAATACTTATGGTTTATCGATATAATGGTTCTTACCTTGCCACAAAAGTAATATTCCGGAGGTTCTTTGTCAACTAGCGCTAGCACTGCTTCATTCTCGGCCAAAGGACTTCCAGGTTGACTGTTCCCTATCCTGGATCCTTTTTCCTGATAGTAAGTTTTGTGAAAGACCTTCACCGAGGGTACTGGCAACGCCGTGATCATCTTTGAAAGGACACCATAAATAAAATATTCATTATTCCTGTAATATCTAGATATTTAATTAAAAATCCGATAAACCGGATATCGATTCTTCTTTTAAAAACAATAGGCTGACGCGGTAAAAAAGAAAATACAAATGCAGATCGTACCAAGCAGAGGCAATCGATTAATAATGAACAATTTTGCAATTTAAATTTCTGTCGATGGGAAAGGTGGGCGCGGCGAAAACTCCGAACTAACTGTTTGATAATTTGAAAATAAACTTTATCGAACATCACTTTGTAGCGGCAGCTTTCTTTGCTATTTTAATCAAATCTGTCTGTCGATATTTAAGTATTTGTACACTTGTTTTCGTATACATGGAACGTAATTTAGTTAGTAAATGACGAATGAGGAGATTTTGTAAAATATTATGATGACTGAGGATTTTTATGCAAATTTACATTTTTATGATCGCAACTGAGGAGACTCGTTTTATCTGTTGAAGATTATAACGAATACTCTATTTTGGAAATTTCATGTATTATTGTATATTATATGTATTCTGCACATTTTTGCACCTTTAAATTTTCCATAAGTGCATAAAGACCCACATTTATAATATGACACGATAAAATCTAGTTTTAGAAGACGCGTAATAATAATATTGACTTATGTGAATGCTAAAGTGGTAAACGTTATGGCATAATTTTATTTGAAAAATAATTTAGTATCATCTTTTCTGATTTTTAAGCTATGACTCAGATAGAGAAGATTCTTTTGAACTCATAAAGAGATTATCATGACTAATTCTAGCAATAATATTTAATCAACGAATCGCATATTTAATTTTAGTATATTATTGGTGTATTTTTTAAGTTTTTATTTTCGAGGACAAGATACACATTCATTTTAATTATTTACTATTAATTTATGCGTTTTGATAATATTTTAGTATTATGATTACGAATTGATCGCACACTATATAACTATAATTTGCTTAAGTTTGTCCAAAATAGTTTACTACATGGTTTATACTGGCATTACTTCAAACTATGCAGAGCGAAGTATGCCATAGTAAGATACAAAGAAAAATGTATGCATGATTTCTTTCTTCATGCTATGATTTAGTTAAGTATACTCAAATTTTAAACTTGTCGTATATTCTCATTAAAATTTAAATTTAAACCGTTGTACATAATTTCAGTTCTTTGCTTCGAATCATTTTCCAGATATATTTATTCTTGTATTTGTACGTATTTATTTTGTATGTAATTTGAATAATAAATGCAGGAGCGAGTAGATCGTTTACTTTGAAGTCATTGAAAGTTGAGAAGTAGGATATGAAGATATATCGTTTTACTAACAAGAAGAAGTTATACATATAAAAGTACAGCAAATTTTAAAGAATTTTCGCGTTTAAGCATTCTTGGCATAAAGATCAGAGTTTTTAAAAAGTTGCGTTTCAAAAGTAATGTTTCGTATATAGATAAGTATTACTCATACATTGAGTTAATTGCGTTTAATCTAAACCATTCTAAAATTTTCTATTAAATCATTATTCTAAAAAGAAACATCTTTATACACAAAAGAAGGAAAAATATGTTGTAAACTTATTGTCACTTACATTTCACCGTAACGTATAAAACTTGTAACTGTCATTTTATAATAAAAAAGAAAAGAGAACTCTTATAATATGGGTCTTATAATGAAAGTTGTAAATTTTGAACTGATCTTATAACTATAAATCGCAAGATATGCATCAAGATGAATCAGTAAATGAAGTCTTCAACTTTAGCCTTTAAAAGTCACAAACACAAAACCCACACGCATAACGTATTACTACATATTACTGTACTATGTTTATCTAGTAAAAACATATGACAGAATATAAATACGCGCAAAGACAATTCAGTTGTTTAAAGCATTTTCATAAAAATATCTTTTTTTGTTAAAAATATCTTAATTCGAATATACTATACCAATGTTTTATACACAAACAAATATACGGTAGTTGTTAAAGTGCTGAAGTTTTTAACTGCAGTGTGGTTTTATTATATCGTTGAGATTATAAGCTTCTATTTAAATTTGTATACTTTTATGGAAATATAACTATATGTAGCTTACACATATGACAGTATGTACAAAGTTGACTAGACTAAGTTTCTGGTAGAAAGCATTTAATACTTTTCTATAGAAAACAACCAACCTCAACGATCAATGTATTAAAAAAATGCTGTAGTAGGATAGAATTAAGATAGCCTTCCCTTAAATAAACGAGGATATCCTGGCAATCTTAATCTTTTATACGTGTAATTTCTCATTCTAATTCTATACGAAAAATATCCACAAAAACATAACGAATCTCTTTTTGGCTTGGAACTAAAGCAAGGTCAAAACAGAAAAATCTCGTTAATCGCCCCTTAACTAGAAATTCCATAATTATAAAATTATAAGTTAATAAGGATAGATCGATTTCAATTCTTTCAAGTATAAATATAATATGAACCATTTCCGATAGAAACGAAACAAATTGGAATTCCAAGTAACGAGTTAACATATCCTCCATCCTGTGGTTAACAGAGCAAACATGCCAAATATACTTTCGCAACACTCGATACGTGAAAAAAGGATCAAGTGTACGTGGCGTGAAATTGCGTATCGACTTCGTAGCAGTGTCTCGTCCCTCGAGTTATCGTCCCGAGCCGGTGTCCTCGCAGAAACTTTCCCCGGCCTTATTCTACGTTGCTCGAACACACAATATCTAGCAGCACTACCAGCTGTCGTATATGATGAGGCTGAATCCGGGAAAACAAGGGAAACCTCTGAGAGTCCGCCATGGCTTGTCGATAAAACGGCAATAACGCGACCCTCCCCTTTTCGTTGTTCGATCTCAAAGATAGGTTGCAGCCTGTCCTTGGCTTTAATTCCCCGATCGCCGCGAACATCCCTTTTTCTAGCACGTTTACACGACAAAGGAGCCGACCGTGTTGTATTTCCACGGTACAGCGACGAGCCTATTGTTCGCTCAACATGTGGCAATCTCTTGTCCATCCACTCTATGTATCACGGAAACTCAAGATCTTCTCAGACTTTGCATTCTTCTTGCTCTTGTAACTCCTTTTTTCTGTGTCTTTCCGCCACGATCAATGACAAGGCGGTGGTGTCTTGAAGCCTGTGTCTCCAGCAAAACTAATGATCGCGTCCTTGGCACACCTTTCGAAATCTTCCTGTGCAAGTCGAAGCTTAGTTTCTTTTTATCATGCATTTGCTGCTGATTGACGCAGGGAAATTGGATTTGTTCGAGTTTCATTGGATTTTGTAAGACGGTGACTTGGTTTTATGGCGTTGGATGAAGTGCACTGCTCTTTTTGGGCAAGCCGAAGTTGTATTACTTTTGGGATAGTTTCTATTTATTTATTTATTTTTCTTTTTATTCAATTTAGAAGATTTAAGTATCGTTTTGTAACCAACGTTTGTCGGTATAATATAAAACTTTATTCCAAGAGGTAAAGGACACTGCTTGGTGATCATTTTCAAGATTGAAACGTTTCATGATTTCTATAGAATGTTTTTGAAAGATTGATGCAAATATTTTGAGTTAAATATTATGGGATATATTTCAATGTGAAGTTACATATTGCAATATTATTTATTTTTAATGTTAGGATATAATTAAAAGCAAAATTGGTACGACGTAATTTTAGAGAACGTTGTTTTATTTGGAAAATTTGAAATAGGTTCATATAGTTCATGCAACATTATTTTTGTAAAACACCCGTAACTTTGGCCCCGTAATATTTATCAAAGTGCATACGTTTGATAAAAAATAGTAGTGACCTTTCACATCGATTAACGGCGGTAACATAGTCAAGTCTCTGGTAGGGATAGTAGTAGCCGTATTTACAATGCGCCATATGATAATTGCTACTTAAATCTTTTTACATTTAATCAAAATATTCAATATTTCGACATCCACGATATCTTTTTCAATTCTCTCATATCGCAGAGGAAATCTACGTTTGCCTTAAATGAGAAATATTTCTTATCGGTACAAATACCAATTCTTTTGTTTTAAAGTCTTTAAAATATCCTTTCTCCGTTCTCAGACAATGTCTTCAACGCCATGCATTTGCCACGTCGTGTGCCAAAAACACCAGGGAGTTCCAAAAGCAATTCGTAATTAATCTATTAATTTTAAGACAATACGAATAGGTTTAATTGTTTTCGAAATTTTAAGGAAATTACGTGGCATTTACGTAGAAAATCTCGTCCTCAATGATTTCCGAAATCTCGATTTAAAAATGTCCCCTTACTTCTCGCAAGGAAATACAGCATGTTCCATTGAACAAAAATATCAAAACAACCTTTGAAATTTTGATATTTTAGTCTCAGCATAAAACCACGTAATTTTTGTTCTGTACTCTTTCACGTGATAGTCAATGAACGATCTACTAATAATATTAAATCGTCGAGATCATAATGCAACGTAACGACATATGAACACGATAACCGAGAGTTCGGAAAACAAGTGATACGAATGGAAAAATCTCTGATTTAGCCAGACTTTAATAAAAAGTATACGTTTGTTTTCAGATGTACAAAAAATCTCATTCCTATGTATACAAGACTCGCGAAGAAGACTCGAAAAATTTATAGCAAAATTCTCGAGATAAGCATGAATCTTATATATCCTTCTTTATACTTATCTTACTCTTGTAAAAATGCACTTGTACCTCTTTTCTCAGCGAGCCTCTTGATTATCTTTTTCTTCGTGTTCAATTCGCTTCTCTTGATCATCCAGGGAAACGCGATTCCTTAATTCAATAGCGTCTCGTGTATATGTAATGAACAGCAACAACAACAATGTTGTAGTATTAATATACGATGGTTCGCGATGGTTGTAGCAGTAGCAATGATATTGATGGTGGTGCCGGTGGTGGTGGTGGAAATGCTGGTGCCGGTGGCCTAGATACGTTCTTGGGGCCGACGGCCGTTGCACCTCGGTTATCGAACAGCAGAGCTTGCACCGGGTGCAGCTGCACGGCTAGAAAACTATTGCAGTCCCGTTTTTGGCGTCCTCCTTGATTTCCTTTTGGAATCGACCGGTTGCGTTGAAATTAGCACGCTCAAGAGAACGTTTCGACTTGTAAACACCGACTTGCCATCTTCACCGATGATTTAACCGATCCATTTTTGTGTCTGAATCGATGTCAGTATGCTTGGAACCTCTATTTTTAAGGTCATTCTTAAAGAGATTTGTTTCACTGCAATTCTTCATTTTTGTAAGATATATAAGAAAACACACACACACACACACACACACATATATATATATATTTTTGAGTTCTAGAAAATCGGATTTTTTGTACGATAAGAGGATTTTGGTAGGTTTGAGTGAAAAATTAAAATAGAATAGTCTGAAAGTGGAAATATATAACTCGGTTCGTACTCGGTTATTTGATCTGGGGACAATTTCGAAGTTACAGCCATTTAACGATATCTTTTTTAATTCCTCTTTTTATTTCTATGGAATCATTTTACGAGTTTAACGAGTTAATAAACGAGTTTTCGCACTTTTTGATCTAGAATTAAGATCGAATAGCTCGAAGGATTAATAATTCGATTAAAAGTTGCAGTGATTTGACAATATATTTTGTTCTCTTCTAATATTTCGAGAATCTTTTCGTATGGTGAATAGTTTATAATGTTCTATATTTGAAGACTAAGAGCAAATAACGGTCTGGAAGAAAAGGGCAACATACACGATTCTTCCCAGAAAATTGTTTCGCACATTATATGGTTCGTGGTACTTTTTATTAGAGCTTTAATTTAATTTAATTTTATTATTTAATATTATTAAATTTTTAGGAAATCTTTTGGTGGTTCGGAATTGCTTTGCTTAGAAAGAAAGACCAAATGATCTAACAAGAAGTATATATACTTTGATCTTATAGAAGCATAACTTTATTTTATGATAATTTAAAACAGCGAACGTACAATATTCGTTCGATACTCTACAATTTTGACATTGCAAAATAGCACGATAGTATCTGTTACAATATAAAAACGTATCCCACAAATGAAACCACGTAGACAATGTTTCTACAATCTAAACTACAAAAGACGTAAATCAATACATACCTATCGTACCATCTTTCGAAATTGTCTAAATCATACGTCGTACAATTTCCTTGTTTTTGATAACGAACGATATCTATGTTTAACAAGAACACAATAAACTCCACTGCAATTACTAAGTATCCCATTCTCACAAATATTTACGCTTTTGTCTGAACAAAAAACTTAGAAAATTGTGCATTCCTAGGCAATGATAACAAATTTTCGAAAATGGAGTTAGTTTATGTTCGCGATAGGCCGGCTGGCGGGAACGACCCGCAGTATTTCATCGTTAATCTTATAAAAGAATAATTCTGCGCGTGCTAATGATAAACACAATTTCGCGTGTCCACGGTTACGTTCACGAAGGACGGGAGATGAACGACACGCGATCCAATCTGCACGTGTTGTGTTACCATGCGTTGCACAGCCCGGTTATTCAACGAGCACGAATTTCATCCAGGGCTTGGACAGATAGAAACAAATCACAGAACCGAGTAGTTCAACAATTCCAGTTCTGTTTACTCATACGTTTCGATGAAAAGCTGTTGCCGCCATGCTCGTGGATTTCCAATTATTGAATTTGTTCTCATTGTTCTGGCTTCGTTTGAATTAGAACGTAAAGAAAGCTTCAGCTGTTGTTACTGAATAACCTACATAATCAACGTTTTACTTTCTCTTTCTTTGGGTTTATAAGTTATGAAGTAAGGAATTTACTCGAAGCTTTTAAAAGCCAGCTTTTCGTAGTATTTAATAAAAACGAAATTTTTTATAGAGAAGGCGTATGTACAACTTTTTACGATTCGTTAAGTTTTATAGATTGAAATTATTTACGCGTGTTGCAGTTTTATTGTTAAAGCTGTTTCGGTAGAAACCTGCTTCTTCGAATGATTTTCTAATAAGAATGAAAATTGAGAATAATTTATTTTTTATTTAAGTACAGTGCAAAGGAAAAGATTATTTCCCAAGAATAAGACTGTTTAATATTGCAAATGAGACAAAATTATCTAGTCTAGCGCATCTAATAAAAATTTCTAACAACAATGTTGTATTTCGTTCATGAAATTCACTGGTTTCTCCATTAAACATGTACATTCAGCTGAAAGTTTAATAATTGCATTTATTATATTAGAAATCATATTCACGATAAATAAAAACTTAGCACGAAATTATCTAACTACTCCATCGAAACTTTCTATTGCTATGCTGAAAACTTCTGCATAAAGAAACACAATATCCGTGATTGCAAGTCGTGCTTCAACATACGAGTGTTAAAAAGAGGTCTGAGATTTTAAAGGTTTAAAGGGCTACTTAACAGACTAAATAAAAGAATGTTCAGTCGATGTAACTTTTCGTGCAAAACATAATTTGGTATATTTCATATTAAGAATACTTCATCGTTTATAACGCCATGTAACTTAAAAGATGCACTTTCGTATGTCGATATTTTTACTTAATTTAACTTTATTTCTCTATTACTATATTTTTCTTTCAATATACTATTATAACAATACCAAATATTATCTATTTATGAAAATAATTATTTCCTAAATTTTAGATTGAAATATAATTCTTTTTTCTTCACAAGCAAACGGAATTTTAGTTATTACAGACTAATGAGTTTACTCTATTCATCCACGATACATAGTCGAATTAGAAAAATGAATTACAAATACGAGTTTCATATTCAAACGAAAAGAAATCAGACCAAAGAAAGGATAAAGTCTTTCACCTCAGCACAACTATTTGTTATGACACGCTTCTCTAGATTTCTCTACTTAACGTATTTGCATATCTTTCTATCTTGCATTTGCTATGTTACCAAGAATCGTAATTAAATTACTAAGTCACATTTTATCAAAAAATGTTTACTGCAGTTAGACATTTTCTATTTCTCTCAATGGCTACCGTAAGCCTTTACAATTTTAAACCCATATCAAACCCAACACTCTGTATAAAAATTCCAAGAAGATAAATAAATAAAATAAGAAAATAATGATATTATTCAAAATGAAGAAAAAAGGAAAGAAAAACGTATCGTGGCACGATACATTTCCAATACAGAACGACCAAGCATACCTTCTCAACACCGCAGCACCGATATTTCTCGTTCGACGATATATAACAATTAAAAAGGAGGCTACGGAAGAAACTGTAAGAGACCTGGCGATTCGATAGAACCTAGATTCGCGGTGCGGAGAACTTTCGTCGGCGCAGAACTTTCAAGGCTGCCCCGTTCAAGAGGACCTCGTCAATGGTCGCGGCTTTTCACAAGCGCGGCTGTAAACGAAATCGCAAGGCCGGCCGGATTGTCAACCAGGCCCAGGTCCCCGTTTCTAAACTCGCGCGGTTCGATTCTCCTCGAAGCGAATGGGTCGAAACGGCGCGGCGCGCCTGTCCGGCGTCTTGCATTTCCAGCCAAGGAATCGTACAAGTTTCGCAACGGGTTGGTTACGTGCACGAAGAACGAAGGGGTAACCTTTATTGCTCGGAAAGGCGTAAAGTAGGACAGTGGCCTGATTCCTGGTGTCATGGCTGCAGCTGCATGTGCACCGACCAGAGTGGAACGGCTATAGACACACCGAATGTGCAACCAGTACTCCACTGTTCGAGTCTGTCTTGGATCTTTGCCAAAAGCTCGCGGGCATGTTCTGTCTCTCTTCTTTTCGTCGGTTGTGTAAAAGGAGCCGTAGGAAAAAAAAAAAGAAAGAAAAAGAAGAAAAGGAATGAAACGTGGAAACACGTAGGATTAATATGCGCGCGTTATGCGAGCGCACAGTGGACTCGTCTGGTTCCTCCGCGTTCCTCGCTCTGATTCGTTCCACTTTTTTCGGTTCGTTTGGTAGCAACGAGCTGACGAAGCTACGATCATTTCGGCCAAAATTTTGCTTCTTAATGGATATTAACACCGTAAATACATATCTTTCTATCTCTTCAAACACGTGTACACATAGTTTCTTGCTTGGCTAAAAGTTTCGTTCTAAATGGATACTAACGCTTTAAATGGATATTAACGCTTGGAAAATGGATATTAACGCTTTACATGGATACCTTCTTATCTATTTAAACATTTCTCGGTTAAATGAAACAATCGAAGATCGCAGGAGAGAAATGCGACGAGCACGGAGATTGATACGAGATAATGAAAATGAAAACAATTTGTTGCGATGCAAAGATGTTAGTCTTTTAATAATAACCGAGGCAAGGAAGTTTTATGGAAATTTCAAAAGTGTAATTATTGAGACAAAAAATATTTGAATATCTCCGACATTTTAGTATTATAACAAGTGGAAGATGGAGAAGCGGGAATGTTTTATTGGTAAATGAATAAACAAGTTTACGTATCGATGATTTTACGTTGGTCTAAAATTTGGGCTCTAGATGGATAGTAAATAATGTTTTGCAGACAATGTGCGAGGAAAGAGATGAAATTTGGATTTTTCGGGAGATCTCGTTAATATGATTTTGTTAGTAATTGGATGAACGACTTGCGTTGAGAGGGAGTGATTTGTTATTGCTTCCAAATTATCTCTAAATGGATATTAAATAATATTTCATGACGTATGAAGAAAAATGTAAATGTGGGAATTATTATAACAGCATTCCATTGGTAAATGAACGAAGACTTTATACCAAGAAAGATAAATATTTCTCGATTTAAAATTTTTACTCTGATCATTGAGCATTCAGAAATATAGGCGAGAATATAACCAAAGTATAATATTATGAATTTCGCATCTCAATTTTTCTATGTTCTTTGGGACATTTTCAATTGAATCGTATATGTTTCTACTCTTAGAAAATTCTTTATGTTCAAGGACTCTGTTTCAATTTTATGCTAGAAATTTTTTTAAGGCATTGAAAGCTCTTCTTTTTTCATTGAAACGAAAGCGAAATTGAGACGCAAAGAATTCGAGAATGCGATTATTAATCATTAAAGTTATTCGTTACAAAAATTTCACAATATTTCTTGTATTTTATATCAGAAAATGCAGGAAATGTTAAGGAAAAACAGATAACTATTTTCTAGATTATCCGTTTCGAACTTATTGCTTTATTAGGCTGTCAAAAGGGTAAATGGTATTTTACGATGTGCGAAGGGGAAGGTGCAGAGAAATGGAATTCTGTTAAAATTCTGAACAGTTCGTGGAATTGATTTTATTGGTAAACGGATGAACGATTCGCGTTGAGAGGGAAGAATGACATTTCGTCCGTATAAAATTTCACCTTTAGATAAATATTAAATGATATTTCACGAACAGTGCGAGATGGAGGATGGAGGAATGAATATTTGTGAGAATTCTGCAGGGTTCGTGGGATTCTATTAATATCGTTTGTTGGTAAACGGATGAACGATTCATATTGGCAGTGGAACGTTTCATATTTGATATACTTTCACAGGATTTCCAGTTCCTGGCCGTAGGACGTAAACAATTGGGGAACGATCGATAATCTATTTCATGCATGATAAAATTATCGATTCGCAAAATTGGATTAACGGGACACGCCAGAGAGTTTCGAGCAAAAATTAGTAAACAGATTGTTGACCGCGATAAACGATCCTTGTGCGTCCACGCCACGCGATTGAATTCGGTTTCATAGAAAATATACGATTAGTCTTCGTCACGTCTTATTAAATAGTTATAAAATTCTTATAATAATTTACTATCATCGAACAATTACCTACTTGTTGTACCTGCACATTTTTTTATTCATACTGATCGTTTTAAAGTCAATCCTTGTCACAGTATTATACGAACAACACGTCAATCTGTCAAGCACATAGAATCGTTTCGCTTTCATTCGCTGAGATTGGTACGGTAGGACCGTTCATTGTAACGATCTTTTACTCGAAGAACTAATAATAAAAAACTATCCTTGTTCGTGTTCGTCTTTCTCCAAGAAAGTGAAAGAATAGCAACCTTAATCTCTGTTCAATATATTTCAATCTTTTTAATAAACTATTTATCGTATTACACGATTCCGGTAAATACATTTGTATTTATATCGCGGAGGAATTGTATTTCGATAAAAGTTTTTATAGAACTGGTCGATTTTCATTCGACGATAAATCTGGGCATAAATCATCCGAAGATCGCACGAGAAAAATATGACAAGTACAATACGATGAGAATTCATCGGAGATTACATCAGAGAAAATTAACCGACGACTGGCCAATTTTTTCCCCCAGAACGTTTAATTGATCGGACCATAGGTGTAGTCCTAACGATAAAAGAAAATAGCTTGGGAAGTATTTATGCAAATACGCGCCTTCGCATGGTGCATGCAAGTCAGTTTTATCGAAGGTGGCACGACATCAAGGTGGTTCACCCTTTCGCGGAAGGTACCAATCTACAGGGGTGTTCCGTGCATTGCGTGAAAATAAGCGTTCCACGTCGGTCACCGCCAACAGACTCGCCAGTAGTGGCCCTAAACTGATTTCAACGACATTTACCCCGACATTTGATCCTTTTCTCCACCTACCTCGATTAATCACATGAATAGTCCCTTAATAATTTCTGTTAACATAAATTTCAAAATTCCAAATCCACCAACGTTATTTCCTTTGTATATTTCACTATTACTCGTATACATGTTTTTCAAACCAATTTTAATAGAATTTTCCTAATTTTCATTCCTTTTTCGTCGATCACGATGCTTTCACATTTTATCATTAATCACTTACATATTTTTTAAACCAGATTTAATAGAACTTTCTTAGTTTTCATTTCTTTCCCATTCATCGTAAGATCAAACATCTTGTCACATCTCTACAAATTCTAAACTAACTCGCTAATCATATTTCTTTCGTAACTCGTAATTAATCGCTTACGTATTTCCTCAACTTTATGAATAGAACTTTTAATAAACAACAGCTTAGTAGAGTACGAATCGGTTTTAATAAAATTCTTCTAGCTTTTTCTCCTTTCCCATCGATCATGGAACCAATTAACAATCTTACCATACTTTTATGAATTCTGAATTAATTCACTGATAATATTCCCTTTGTATTTCACGATTAATCGCTCTCGTGTTTTCTTAACTAATCTCGATAGAATTTTCCCAAGTTTCATTTCTTCTTGTATCGTTCGTACAGCGTTCGAAACGTCGAAGCATAAATATTCCATCGTATAAATCCTCTCCTCTTCTCCCTATCGCTCCTTGAAACTATTTTCTCTTCGATTATTGGTCCTTGGTGCGACGGGGAAACGCGATTACCTTAAAGCTCGAAGCTGCTTCGGTTTCCCTGCGCCTCGTGCATAACTTGCCTTCGTCTAGCGAGGGACCAGCGGGAAACGGAGTCGAATATCCGACTTGAATCTCACCGAGACCTAATTATCGACCGTGTGAAAGGCCGGGATCCTCGTGAGCGTCGAACAACATTGATTTACGGATACGTCCCCGGCGAGAGGGATTCCTCGTACGTTGACTCACGGCTGCCAGTCGCACGAAATGCAGTTGCAACTTTGGCTCTGGCTCGGTTCCAGCGTCGTATAACTGTAAGCTGCCTCGATAGATTCGGTAATCGAGGTCAGTGTACTCCTTGCTTTGATGTATGTATTTGTAGAGTGATTTTAATGCGCACCTCTTTCGTCGAACTTTGGCCCTGGACACCGAGAACCGAGAAAAATCTAATAACGAGACCTCTTTGGCGATGGAACGTGATTTCTAGGACTTCTACTTTGATGAACGAAATAAGGACAAATAGGATTGCGCGATAGATCGTTTCTAAGGCATATTTGAAATCAGCTACATTTTTATTAATTTTGTTAAATTAAGCTTCGATGAATAGCTAGCTATATAGTTGGTAATAATGGCAACAAAAGATTCTTTGATGGAAACATCGTTGAAGATGTACTCATACATGCATGAAAGCGATGAAAACAATCGTGGAAATGGTTCGTTCATTAAAATCTCGAGAATCGATAAATGGGTCACCGCAGGTCGTCGGGCAATATCTCATGTATCCACGACGAGTACTCGATCGTCAACTGGGTCATTCGAGTGCAGCGAAAATGGGCGGCAAAAATGACAGACTATCTGGAATCCACATTCGAATCGCCTATTATCTTTCCGCGTGAGCGAACATGTTCAACAAAGACGAACAAAGCACGGAAACGCTTCGTACCTATTTACACCTACGCCAATGATCACAACAAGACAATTAGCAAACGAGCCAGGCTATCAACCAACGCGAACTACCATCAACAACTACATCCGTAGTAACAACGATCTATCCTTTGATCTGCAAGAAAATGTCGCGAAATTTATCAGACGAGAACGCCAGCCGCCTCTGTATGTATACCGTCTATCACCAACGCGTCACCTTCGTCCCCGATTCCATTTTCTATCGGATCTTCGGAAATTTACTTATTTTTCCACGAGTCCTACCCTCGAACAAGTAATAAAGGAAAACAAATATCTATCGGCTGTAAGACTTACTCTGATGATTTTGCGTTCGACGAGCTTCTGTGAAGAAACGGCGCGTCGTTTCGCGAGGAAAACGCCGGTCACAGGTGAGAAGGCTCTTTCTCACGACGCACGGTACATTGGAGCCCGACAGACGGAGAAATCGAACGTAGTGGAGCTGCACCGCGAGGAGCACCGTGAAGAGCACTGTGTATGTGTGTATATATCCCGGTTGGCGAGAGAACGCTTCGACGGGGTGGTGGTCCCGCGAATACTGAGCCTCCGGAGCTTCGTATCCTGGTCGATAAGACACCCCTCCGGGCCACCCACTCGCACTAAAGGTACGATCACACCTGCGCTGGCTCACGTGGGCTCCCGTGCATTCACACTTACCCTAAACGCACCTTTAACCTTTCACGTTGATTACCGACTGATACGCTGCCAACGTGTACTTATATCCTGGTGCATGGTGCGTGCGCGTGCACCGAACTTTCGAAACGAGATTTCGAACGACAGGATGCTATTCTTTCCGTTTGCCTTATGACTTGTCTGTTCGCGTTTGTTTGATCTTCGCTCGGTTCTGCTATTCTCTTCGGTTTTGTTCGCTCCTCTCTGTTTATTACACGTCACCTGAAGGAATCTGGTTGATGCTCGTTATTATCTGCTGATGCGTTTCGCAAATCCGCGGTGCAACAAGTAAGTACGCACTGCGATTTGAGTGTTTTAGTTTGGCTGTTGGGAGTGTAAGTTGGGCTTTTCAGGTATCAGGGAATGTTTGAGGTATTATTTTTACAGGATATAGCGTCGGTGTAGATTACTTAGTTAACGCTGGAACTAAGTACTGATTTCTAGTCTGTACTTAAATATATTATATGCAGAAGACTATGAGCAAAGTGGCGCGATAAAAATGAACAAATGTACGTAGTCAGGTTTCGGTGTTAATAAAAATCAACGTTAGTCTTGTGCTATGCCTATTTGGTAATTACGAGGACACAGAATTCGAAATCAATAATTTTAATTGTTTCGGAAGTTTCAGAGGTAAATCTGTAGTACTTTAATTAGCTTTCAAATAGATTAAAATTTCACATTTTAAATCCTATCATACATAAGGCGATTAGCAATATTTGTTTGGCACAGAAAGTTAGAAATATGTGTTTTTTTGTATTTGATATTAGAAATTCAAGAAGTCTCGTGAAAGGATAATTATTTCTTAAATTATTTCTAAATTCTTTGCAATGTATAAATATACATCTTTTGATTGTATAAATATACTATCTTTCTTCTTATATGTTTGAATATTTCTGTATAGAATAATATATTCTGTTACGAAGCAACACTGCTTATAACTATAAAACCGAGGAAAAATTTTCAATTTTTATATGTTGCATTGTATAAATTTTTATACGTTAACGTGATAAGGAACGAATTATATTTGATATTGTATTGATTCGTCCCTTAAAAGAATAGATTATATTCACCGAAAAAAGTAAAACACTACAAGACTAGCTTATTCCTATTTCACAACTGTAAAACCAACGTATGACAGTTACAATATAAAAATTAAAAGAAGGTTACAAAAAAAGAAGATTTTAACTTTCCTAAGTGAAATATCGCTTTTGTTTTTAGAATACCTTGAAAATTCTAATCGACTATAAAATTTAATTGATGACTAGAAATTAATCAGATATGCTAGATTATATATTATATATAATAAATAATATGCTTATTAATTTATGCTAAATAATGTTAATTTATAGTTTAGAACGATTATTAATATTGGAAACAAAATAAAATGTAACAATTAACAAATATTACTATCTCGTTCTTTAATCTGACTGCAGGATAAAGAATTTTACATAAACTGTAATGAAATATTTTTATAGTTTTTTTGAAATATGTACAACATACAGGTGTCTATCGCGTTTGAAAAATTGTTACACGTGACATTTTTTTATTACTTGAAATGAACATCGACTTTAATAAATGGCGTTAGCAAAATAAAACACGAAGTAAAGTAAAATGATGTAAATTATAAAGTTTAAAGTATAAAGTATAGGATGTGGAGACAATTGTAGCATTATAATACAAAAAGCTATAATCTTTATGTAAAATATTGTGAAACAATTCATATATAATATAAAACAGTTAACGAGGAAGTGGAAACAAATGGAAATACCTACTTTAACTAGCTTTAATATTTTTAACCTGTTGTATTACAATTTATGCACTGCGCGGCTTTCCTCGTTAACATACCTTTAACCTTTCTTCTCTACCGATGACATTTTTGCAACGGGAGGCGAACCACTTAATGATGTTTTCAAGTATCTAGAAATGCGTCCTCGTCTTTAATACTCTATGTTGTTATTTGCCTTACACAATAATTATCGATACTTGTTAGCGTTATCAATAATTTTTACATTGCAATTCCTTCTATTTTTCATTCAAATATTTAAATGATTTAATGTAATCGTTCAGTGATTGTTTGGTAATTTTAAAATCTATTCAGTTTTAAGTTATAGCTGTATTATTCACCATCAAGTGACTAAGTTCGCTAAATAAATTTCACATAACAAAATAGTTGTTGAACAATTAGCAAAATATGTTGAAAATCATATGAAAGTTTAAATAAAGGAAATACAACGATGACGAATAGAGAAAAATTCAGAAGAAATTGAAATAATACGAAAGTATTGTGTAATATGCAACAACATATTTCAAATTCCATTAATTAGAACCAGACCAAAAACTGACATTGAGAAATAACAAGTTACATCTTCCTAAATATTACATAACTTTATTCGTATAAATCTTGATTAAAGAATGTGAATACTACAAAAATTTGCACGAAAAATATTTACGTTTCTATAGAAATATAGACTTATTATTTTAATTTTATGAAATATTAAAATCCATTTAGACATATTTCCCATCTTATATCCAGTTATAAGAAAAGTCTTTCAGTTTTTTACGTTTTCATCTACCTACTTTATACTCGGCTTGTTAATTTAACAAACCATATAATAAAATTGGTTAATATTAGTCAAAAATTAAGAACTTTATTCCAAACGAACTCTATATCTTTTAATTTTAAAGGTTCGTTACGATCAATTTTAATATATGTATAATATATGTATGTCAATTTTATTATATGTAATATATATAAAATGTAATTTTATACTTCATAGTTAGTTCTCGATGCACGTGTATATCAAGCAATGATTAACAACGAAGAGAAAAATTATCTTTGCTTCCACTTAATTAGGATGTAAAACATTTGTTTAGAATTTGTAAATGGAAACATCCAACGGACACTTTCCATGCGCGTCTAACACAAGACGCAGATTTTACAGTCCGTAGTATTCAGAGTGATTATTTTTAGAGCGTTCAGCGTAGAGGTGTTGCGCTATCGATAAAATATCGATGAGACCTTCTCTACAAGGTTGGCAGTCTCTTCATTGGAGCTTAACGCGATGCGTTAAACGGCAATAATTAATTTCGTAATTAACCTTGTAAAATAACCAATAATAACGTTTCATCCAACGAACATCATTAGTCCGATAATACCGATATTTGATTTGTCAATCGTACGACAGATAGTTTCCACAAATTAGATTTCCCTCATTTCATCGGTCACTTTACTTTCCAACTGTTAATTTGATCTTTTCTTATAATTGTTAATATTACAAAATTTGTATGCGACAATATTTGTATCGCAAGGAAATAATCAAATGATTAGATTGAACTTGGTAAAGATTTCATTATCGTACGTTAGATGCGAGTACACCAGATACAGTGATAAAGCATATGATAAGTCAGACGTTCTCACTTTAAATAACCATTCAGAAGAAATATAATGGTATTATTATTTTATTTTATTTAATGGTATATTATTTTATTTAATGGTATCAATGTACAAAACAATAGTGTTGTGTAGTATAACTATAACAGTGTCGCGAAAATATTATATTAAGGGATGAAAACGAGAGCACTATTAAAATGAGAGAATTCAGAAATTTTTATATAAAAAAACATTCAATGTTAAATTAAAAGTATAAGTAAAATTAAGTAGAATTAAAATTAAATCTAACTCTCCTGGTAATAAGAATGAAACATTTCTAATTTCAAGTGAATTAATAAATTAATAATTAAGAAACTAAGTGAACGTTTTCTAATACTGGAAATTATAGTACTATAAAGGAATTATACCTGACTAAATTACACGAAACTTAAACACAATATAAATGTGACAATAGGCATACTCTATTAAAACGAGAACTACAAATTGACAACTTACCTTTAACAAATTAATATTAAATTCTACTCTTAATCTAAATAGGTTTGCCATATTTCCAAAAATATTGATCGTAAGGCAACATTATTTTGCGATTTCTAATGGATTGAATGGAACAATGAGTGAATAGTAAATGACAATTACCCTCTATGATGATTTAGAAATCAATAAAATCCACGAATTAAGGTTTGTCAAAGAAACCAAATTACTCGTCGAATTAATACGATACTAATGTTCTGCAGTTGGTATATTTTCTCACAATGTCACTAATAGCCTTATAATTGATAAAAAGGATACTCTACTATAAAAATTTAATTGTTACAATTCAACTTAAACCACTAGATAATGTGAAACTAATATTATTTCGAAAATTATTCTAAAAAGAAATTTCTATATATTTTAGGTTTAGAATCTATTGTTGCATTATTATTTTACATATCATTTATCACGTTCGCGGATCCAACTTTCTTTTCGTACAATGCCGTGTACGCTGTTTGTACTACAATGCAGTGCATGTTATCTGTACTACAATGTGGCATGCGCTAACAAAAAGTTTTCATACAATACCTGCCTTTATATATGTGTTTAATATGAATTGTTGTGAAATACTTCTTCACAATTTCGGGATTTTTAACTCAAATATCACCATCCTGTTCGATACCATGCATTATACAGTGTTATACATAATCTAAAGGTACGTGTCGACTCGATTGTGCGTCGTACATAATGAACGTATCAAAAGAATCAGATAATCTATATTTTAAGGTAATCACCATAATCATTCCATCAACTGTACCATATAATCAAATAAAAAAAAACTTTGAAACTTTCGCGTACATTTATCTTCGCTCACGACCTATTTTTATCATCGAATCGCAATCTACAGTGACGCGCTTCAAAACAACCAATAAATGTATGATTCGTTAAAACCTCCAGTGACGATCTATTGTGTTTCTTTACGTTCAGTCGTGAAACTTCCGTCCGACGTAGACGTTTCTCCAAACCTAAACCAACTTTTCCGTCTATTTGTACAAGACGTTCACAAATTATAGGATGTTTGGATTGTGCATGGAATATTCATAGAAAACGTGGCGGTACGAAGAAATTTTCCGAGTACAAACTAATTAGGATTGGATCGATAATATGGAGGATCAGTTCGAATGCCTCTCATTCAGGGAATTGATTGTTCCTTGCGTCAGAGGTGAATTCTAGTAGAACCGTTTCTTCGAAACGGTTATTCAAGACATTGCTGGTATCGTGGCGTCGTTTTTTCTGATGTAGTAAAATCGTTTTCGGAGTACACGTTTCTGCAGAAAAATTGCGATTGAAATTGCAATACGGCGAGTCACATTTCTTCTTTTCTCAGAGGAAAGTAATTTCAAAATATACAGTAGCTAGAAAAAGTATTTGCAGGAAAAGTATTGTATTTATTATAAATATTACACGGTTAGAAAATATAAATTTAAAATATAAATTTAATTATAATTATAGTTAAAAATATAAATTTTAATATAAGTTAGAAAAATTTGATACTGTGAAAACGCAACGTGGAATTTGATAAAAACACGCTTCATTGAAAAATAATGGTAGATGTTTTTCGTAGCAACTGTATTTGAAGTCTAAAACCTAATTTTGAGCGTCATTCGAGATTCGTTTCCATTAGACAAATGTCTCATTTCCTTGCATAATGAATAAAATATGACGTATTTTATATGCAAAGTGAAGTGAAGTATGAATCTTGATATTGCATTCAAGTAAACATATTCTTTTAACAAATATTTCTTGTAGACTAATAGATTTATATTTATTTATAGATTAATAGTAATATGGAAATTTTACAATGAAGTTACATTAAAGTACAATTGACTCGAAATAGTAAATTAGGTAGCGTTTAATTGCTTAAACTGAATGAAGATGACATCTGTAGATTGTGGTGTTGGATACCGTGACAAACAAGAAATTTTATAACGTAATAATAGAGATTCAATTATTGAAATACTGTCGTTAAGGAAAATACGAGTTTGATGTAGAAAGAAATTAACAAATCTAATTTTGATATAAAATATTTTCAACGTAAATATACATCGTGCTAGAGCAACGTATTTAATGCACTGATAATGTAGTAAAAAAGTGAATAATGTCAAAGTTTTACCGGAGTTATAATTATATGTAAATCGTTCTTCGAACTTTAACTGCATAGCATTGCATTTATAAGAGTAAGCAACAATAAGACTATTAACACTGAGAAAGTTTAGCAAGTAGCTGTTAAGGTATATATATAACCGGAACATACTTTATTGAATAATAAGATAATAAAAATCTAATTTGAATAAAAGTACTTGATGATATTTTATATAATTTCTGCTTTTCTATTTTCTATCAATCAAACACTTTTTCAATACGATATATGTTACTTTTCCAAACAAATTAAACAAATCCATTTTTTAATTCATTTTTCATCAACAAATTCATTTTTTAATTAAAAGCTCGAACAAATTTTTGAAAACGTGTAAGTATATATTTATTTTTTATCCCGTTACTTCGTGCCTTATAAATATTCGCATAAAATTATATCGAAACTCATTTCCCAGAAAACAGAGTATTTTTATTACTATGGCAAAAAATTAAACTCATATAATCCTATGTAATATTACGTAGGTGGAATCTTCACTGTTGCAATATGTATGTGTGTATCAGGGGGATGACCATTGAAAAAATAAAGATAGAAAAATAAAGACAAAAGAAAAAATAAAATCAACCTACTCGTCCCATCCATCTTGTGTCAATTCAAATGTACATTGAAACCTACGTTCCCAGCAGATACAATCCTGGAGATATTCCTGCCTGATTAATCAGCCGAGTATAAATTAAATTTTATCTGACAATACGGAAATTATAAAGTTAATATTAACTCGCCTGATCTATTTTCGATCAAAGTTGTCGACGTTAACTCCCATGTATCGGATGTCATAAGTATTATAACTCTGACTGATCTCACGACATCCAAACTATAATATCGGTGTTCATATAGTGGGTGTTACTTGCCCGTGGGTGTCGTAGATTATGTAATGCGGATGCAATTCGTACTGTAAATCGCACGATTTACTAGTTGATCATGTTATATCGCATTATGGCGTCAAATATTAATTTTGACCTTTCCAATTTGTTTCGACCCTTCCAAGTCTTGTGGAAAAATATAATTAAAATAAAAATTGCAGATTTTATGATCGCAACACACTTGCTTCTTCAATTTCTGTGCTGTCAATATGATGATATTTTGAAATACGAGAACTTGTAATGTAACTCACATGATTAGATCGTTGGTCGCGTTAAATCACATCTTTACGTCAAAAAATTTATTTTTAACTCTCAACGTCATTTGCAGCGATACGCGTGGTAAGGTTGGATAAAAGAAATCATAAGAAAAATGTTTGTCCGTATTTATCTTCTTTGACGACGAGAAAGGAGTACAGGAATTTCTCTTAAATTCCAGTCGAATACATCTCGATGTTTTTAAACAAAATAATCAATATATTGTAAAATTCTTATAAATCTATCCGTAGTTATATCGTAGAAGAATTATATTTGATTAAATCATCAAGTTTTGGATCTCGTAACAGAAGCTGCTTTTATGAAATTAATTTTTATTCGACGACACGTCAAGGTATAGATCACTTTTCGTAATATAAATTTTGTCGTGTTGCGTGCTCAACTTTTGTTTACTAGAATTATTTAAAAAAATACGTTATTATTTAAAATAGTCGAAGAATTTGGCGAAAGTCGATCGCAAGAATAAAAATCTCAGATTTTATGATCGTGACCTGTCTGTTTGTTCAATTTTAACGATGTCAATGTGTATGATGTTTTGAAATACGAGAATCATAGATAATGACTGTTACTGTTAGCACAGTACCTCACAATAAATTTGCTTTGGTCTTCAGCAACGTTTCAATTTCCGGCTCACCGAGACGAAGGTATCGTATTCGTTTGAAAGAAGATAACTTTTATGTGGTTTTATTTTTGTGAACTAGTCTTGCCAAGGAAATAGAAGAAAGAAAATAGTAGCGCTGTTTCAATCGCATTATTGCTTTTGCTGACACTATGCGTCTAGTGGGATCAAAGGTTACTGTCTTTTTATACAAAAGTATACTCCTGCCTTTAAACAGATATCTTCTTTTTAGTTTGTACCTTAGTTTTAATAGAATTTTGCGATATTAATATAAGAAATACGTGTTGTTTAATTTTGTTTATATAAAAAATATTTCTTACACATCCTAAGCAGAAAAGAATTATTTATTTCATTACTCCCTACTACTATAAATGATTATAACGAATAAAAACATGTATATCTCTTACATATAAAGAAGATACATTTTAAAAAATTCATTCAAATACAGACAAGAGAAATTACTATCGATACCTACGGCATTAATTTTTGATTAGCTTCAACATTAGTAACAGGTTGAATATACAGCAAGACTCTCACTTATTCGAACGAAATATCGATTTAATGCCCGATTAACTCAACTTTTGCTGATTCACTTATCTAAACGCGAGCTTCTATTATGTGAAGGAAAAATGATAGATAACGAGGGGAACTGGCAAACTCCAATTATATAACTTTGTTATATGTTGCCCTACGACGAAGTTCACGTAAATGGAATTCAATCGTAACTGTAACTGAGAATTAACCGAGGATCGTAACTTACATTTTTTGGTACTCTACAGTTATCAAAAGAGACATCCCATTAAAACTAAATTATCTATGATTTGGAACTTCTCATTTTTGTATTTTTAAAATACAAAAGTTTCACTCCGTCATTAGTATCTCGTGTAATTGCGACCATTTAATATTTAACTCGACGGTATTCGCGTTTTGTTGGCTGTGCCCTTCCAATTCTCTTCCAGAAGATTTTATTACTGTAATTTGCATTGCAGGTCTATAGATTTTCTGTCTTGTTCGCTGACACAGACATGGAAATGCGTTGGCGGACAGAGTTCGGACGGCTATGCACATGCAACCAGGTATGAACAAGAATCCGTGCTTTTCCTGATTAGAAGAACAACGCGGTTTTAATCGTATCGTTTCCCTTATTTTCTCATCCCTGAAAACGAATTTGAACTTCTCCAACGATTTATTTCTCTCGTTGCTTAATTTCACTCAAATTAAAAATATAAACGATCGTTCGAACGTTGCATGGGTTTAATACGAAACCTTTACATTCCATCGAAAACCTACGACAATATTTATTTTCAGTTAAAATTTTAAGAGTTTACTTGAGATAGATATGATATTTATTCGTGTGTCTTCTTATATTCTTTTAATATGGCTCTCGTGTCTCTGGTCAATCTCGTTTGACTTTTGTCGAGCTGATATGAAATTAGATCACCCGTTCGTTCTGTTTATATTGCCAACACCCGAACCGAGTTTCGGGATCCCAAAACTTTCAAAAGCCTCAGTGATATGGGTATACCGAGATCAGTCCGATCCCGCCGAGAACTTCTTTCGACCCGTTTCAATCCCGGCACACGTGTACCCGCACACTTGCAAATTAAACGATTCAGTGTATATATTGGCAACAATCGTTCACGATCAATTTGGTTTAGTAAAACGATAAATGTAGATAATTATTATTATAAACATAAAATTCAGTATTATTCAGTTTTCAGTATTATTATTTTTTATTTGTATCGATCTGATTTTAATTTATTTTTACCTGTTGCCAAGTATCTCTTAATAAAGTTTCACCGTAGGTACATCGTAATAAGCTGAAATTGAGAGATATTTTTAATTGAAACAACGAATGTAATAGCAAAAGTACGGGGAAGATTTTCCCTTGAAATTAAAATGACCTATTATCGATAAAAATGTAATTGGTGGAAAAGTCGATTTGCGGAAATGGTATAACTGCGAAAGGATAATTTTTCAGCGTATTTTATTTCACAGATAGGTTGTCGTAATTGGAATTTCCCCTCTGTTAGTGAAAACGTTTTATTAAACTCTGAAAGTTACAATAGCAGTAGAGTTCTTTTTTTTCTGTTATTTACGATTTTTTTTCTTTACTGTAGAATCACATACAAGGTTACAGTACTTGAGGCCCTCCATGCGTAATAATTGCGACACATTTCCGTGCAAACCTCAAGTTTCGTCGTAATTCCGTGTTCACGTTCTCATAAAGTTAAGAAATAATTCAGTCTTTCCAAAAATCATTATCACGTACCTTAGGAGACAAACGCTCGTCTCCCTGGCTAGAGCTTTCAACGAAACTATCGAATGAATGACAATCTGTAATGATCTGCATAAAACCGTACAGTCCTTTTGATTTATCAACGCCCGCATCTTTGAAATAAACAGTTCCCTCTGACACTTGCTTTCGAACTAAGGATCGCGCGAAATAACGTGAACGATATTGGAATATTTTTAGATCAATCTGAAGTCTAGACTTCTGTGGAAAAATCTCTTTCAATATTAATATTGTCGCTGTGAGTTAATCTTTTCGCTTTATTTATAAAATTTTCTCAATTCCTCGTGTTTGTATGTAAACAGTCATTGTTCGTCTAAACTATTCGATAATACGAACTATCGTTCTGCTCTTTCTTATTTCTTCGTCTTCTTTACAGAATCAAGTAAAAGCACAAAGACGAAGAAAAGTTAAAAAGTTTTCCGAAATCGATGCTTGTAGCATCTTCTTGATTTGTGACAATTTCGAATTACCTTCGTTATATTAATAAAATATTCTCTTTGTTGTTAATAAAGTATCGAGTAATTCAATTAATTCTCATTTTAGTTGGGAAAACTTTACTTTTTGCTTCTACTTAGAAAACAAGAAACGAGAAACATCGATTCCAGGGAAGTGTGAAAAATTGTTTAAAAAGTCAATCGTCGATGTACCATGTTTGAAATAATCTTATCCAGAGATTTTGAAATTATAGTCGATAGCTATCGTAACATCGTTACAGCCTCGTTATGTTCACGTTATTTCGTGCATGATCGTACAATCGGAAAGGAATCAAAGGCCCTAGCGGCTTCTGAGTACTGTCACGAAACTTCACGCACGAAGTTACGACGAGCTCGGATGCGACAAGAAAAATGATCATGTCGTTCATGCATGCGAAGTCCCGTTATGTTACCAGGTAATTATCGAGCCGAATGTGCGATAAGAAGGTTCCACGATAATCGTAACCTGCACGAACCTAACTTTCATGCGATACGTGCGTATGGCTTTGTGTGTAAACGTACAATAAATATTATACCGAAGAAGTAGCGTATATATATATATTATTCTTGTATATATATATATGTATATATACACACATATTTATATGTATATTGTTGCATATATATTAACATATTCATATATGTGCATATTAATGTATATGCATTACACATATGCATATGTTAACATCGCTAAGAAGTATCCTGAACACTTGTTTACTTTCGTCAGGATGTAATTTAATTACAAGATCATAATTGATGGGAGCAAAGATGAGTTTGTGTTTTTATTATTACCATTACGTGATAAAATTAACCGTTGAAAATTAATATGCGAACAAGAACTTGTCATTCGTTATGGAACAGTTCCGTTATATAGAGAGTTCTGTATTTTTAGATTTTTTGTAATCATTAAAAAGCTTCTACT
Organism: Bombus impatiens; assembly: GCF_000188095.3. NCBI lineage: Eukaryota > Metazoa > Arthropoda > Insecta > Hymenoptera > Apidae > Bombus > Bombus impatiens. The sequence goes on along the minus strand of NT_177318.1, from coordinate 21,405 downwards.
TTGCAAAATATATATTGAATATAGATGAAATATATACACATAGAAAGACTATCGTGATTAATTCGAGCAATGGTAATTAAAACCGGGGCGTATGTCGACGAATAATTTCAATACGTTATAATGGTAAACTTTTTAAACGAATAATCAAAATTGTCTGACTGCATAGGAAAATAAATATAATAAAAGATATAAATATCGCTTTTAGCCAGTAATTCATCATTAATCGTATTACTATTATATTATGGAACAGCAGTCATGAATCGTTATTACAGATTAATTAAAGCGTTTGGATATTTCCTAGCGATAATAAATTATACATACATATATAGATATATGTATATGTGTATATCTCAGGTAAATTTGAAAAGTTCACCTCTCGTCGTTTATCTATCTCTTTCTCTCATTCTCTTTCTCTCTCTCACACTCTCTCAGCTGAAAGATTTTCAACTTGCAATTGGTCGTGATTCGTTTAAGCATCGATCTTCGAGGGGACTCGTACTTTTTCATTATTGAAGTCCCATTTTAATGAACGAAGTTAAACAAAATTCGCGTGCAATCGTAGCCAGACCTCTCACGAGTTCGTTGAGTGTGCCATTTTGCCCATCGCATTTTCTTAAAAGACACGGAGAATGATCACCCGACAGAGACCCGAGGCGAATGTGTATATACATAAAATATAACAGACTTTTTTTTACAAGCTAGAAGATCACATAATCTCACGAGAAATGGAGTTTTCTGAACGTTTTGCATGGCGAACGTGTTTTACTCCCGATTTCCTACCATCGTCGACTTTTTAGGGCAACTAGAGTACAATGATAAAGATCTTGGAGTATCTTGGACGATTCGTTACGAAAGAAACAGCATTTCTTCTTCTGCACGCAAATACAGTAAAATTCCCGTATTCGCGTTTCACCAAGATCTCATGATATTAGGTAGAAAATTCCTAAATTCCATCATCAAGGATTCGTAATATTAGAGAAACCCATTGCGAAACATCGAATAGTATTTGAGGATCATCCAAAGCAGATGATTATTTTAACAATACATTATTAACAGCGTTACGTCGCATTGGTTTCATCGTTATCATTAGGATTGTTACATTTTATGCAAATTTATACTTTCAAGAACATGACTGAAATCTATTTATCTCTTGACAATTGAATATTAATCGTATACGTATGTAATAAAATTATGAAATTGTGAAAAAGTAGAATTGTTTCGTTAGTTTGGCTTGTGAGAGGCTCGTATAATTATTATTTATATATTTCGCTTGATTTGTCTCGTTATCGATTATTTTATGCACGACTGCGACTGATTAATAAATTAATTTCAATCGTATGTGCATATATTGTGCTCGTTGCTATATACAGTTTTATAATACGAGGGTTTCACTGTATTTAACGTTTCGAAAACTAAAAAATCAAGATAGCCGATGATAGTCACAGTTAGAAATGTTACGACACGATATTCTTATTGCTTTCACGTTTGCTTAATTATAGTCTGTTGGAAGTTGCTCAACAGTGTCCAAGATATTCCGTATGTAGGCTTCGTTATATTTGTCGCAATGTGTTACGCTAAATCCATCTTTTTTTTTTGTTTTTTTTTCTTATTCTTTTTTTCGTACTATCTGAAAGAACGTTAACGCAGTTATTCCTAGAGATTACGATAACCTGTAAATTAAACGTAGCTTCTTAGCTTCTAGCTCGGTCTAGCTCGGACCAACGGCGCTATTAATATAACTAAAACGAAAACACGAAGGATGAAAATGTTACGTAACAGTAACGAAATATTATAATAGCTTCTGTATAAGTATCGTGGTGTTAGATATCACTTAATATAGCAGAGATTCGAAATGAATGAATTCGCAGAGCATAACGATATTAATCTTTGTTAGTAAGATACGGCAGACGATTAACCCTTAAATTACAAACGTATGCTCGAGGAGAATCTGAGTGTCTATTTCATTATCACAAGTTAGTGGAGAATTTTAGAAGCTGTATTTATTTAAATACTTGCAAGTATTTATATACTTTAGTTGTAAAAGATTTTTATAAATAAATAAATATATATATGCAATTATTCAAAGCTTTTAAAACATGGTGATTTTAAAAATAAAATCATTAATCTGCGAGAAAACAAGTTTGTGATAGCAAAAATACGAGCATCTGTCGTTAAGGGTTAAAAATCGACGACATTCTTTGTCCAAAATCAATTAACCACGCAAGGCTGTATAGATAACAAGACGCAAATCCTTTAATTGCACATAATCATTTTTCTTCTATATTATTTTCTCTTATGAAGTGTCAACTCTTACACGTAACAAAAATTCTGTGCTTTTAATTGATTTTAATTTCTATAGCATCGTCTTTTGGCTTATCTGCAACATCGATATACGATTTTTTAAAATAACGTATTCTGATTACGATATAATTCAATAATACGCATGTTTAACTGTATTGTTTCTGTGTTGTAACTGAATAAAAATGCTGAAAAAGTTGTTCAAAGAATTTCTTTTGTTCCTTGCGGTAATACGTACAGTATGTAAGTAGTATTAGAAATGCTTTAAAATTCAGATTTAAAATTCAGAACCAATGTTAGAACAAACGAATAACCGAAGAATCAGTGAATCAAAATGGTCAAAAAACAAAGCGCACTTTGGTCGTGGCAAATATCTCAATTTTCAAGATCGCGATTTATGTACAAAGAACGTAAAATTAAAAGCACAGAATTCTCGTCTAACATCTAGCGTATTCAAAAACGATCGATTAATTAATCTTGGACGCACAATAATAACATACATAATAAAAAATAGAAACGCTTCGTAGAAGGCAGAAACCTTCTAGCGATGAAACATTCTGTGTGAGGAACAAACAAGCTTCCACAAAGCATCACAGCAAAGCAATCAATCAATCGTAAGCGTAATATCGTTTAGAAACCTTAAAAATGTTCAATGTTCACGATTATAAAATAGTTTGGCGTAGTGACAGCAATTGTCGCAACTGTCGACTGAAAATATCAAAATTGCCCTTTGTTTGTGTAACTAATTGGCGAAATTCAAGAATCAGCGCAGGAAAGCAACGAACTGCAAGTAAGCGTAATTCGTACATGATCGATCGTAGGGATCGAGGATCGATTCAAATGCAATGGACTCGTATATAGGGTATTTCATCTAACACATTCAATGCGGAAGACATGAACGTGCGTGTCGTCGGAACTTCCCATCACCTTGCGGATGAAGACATCTGGATAGATGGACACGTGTTATAGAAAAATCGATTTCCACCATCAGGGACCCAATTCGCTTTTGTGCGTCGCATTGAACGCGTTAATTCGTTTGTTACTGACGATGCAAAAAACATACTTTTTTAATTTTATTTTATGATTGTAATTTTGCAAGGATCATTTCTGCTTCAGTTGCTACTTTCTTTCTTTATTCTATATGCGAGAAGTAAAAATATATCGGCTGGATTTCTGTAAATTTATTAGTTTCATTCTTCGAGCACGTGGTAACGTTCAATTTCTCAAAAGACAAATACTTCTAACATTGTTACTTTCTTGTACTTTCAGCTTGTAAAATTAATCGCTTGATCCATTCGCAAAATCATATAATTTCATTTTCTAATAAAACTCAGTATTTCCTTCGCCAAAATATATTCTCTTATTCGATCAAATTAACGAAGGCGAAAATGTATTCCTGTATATTATATAATATATATAATGTATCCTTGTACAATCTTCTTCGTATAGAACCAACTATCATTATGATTATTTTCTCACGCCGTCGTTAATAGCAATTGGAATCATCTTAAGTATAGAAATTAAGCGAAATACCCCATACACGATGATTCACTGGAAGAATCGTCGACAAACAATGTGAAAAAGACGCGTTTTAACGATATCTTCGCCTCTCGATTCGCGAACGACGATTCGACAGAGCATTATCAAACCTTAAAAAGAGCGCAAAACACAGTAAAAAAGTTGAAAGATAGCGCGCGCGCATAGAAAAATCCCAGTTGTACAGTGTGTCTATCAGCGAGCTTAAATTAGTTTACGAAACTATTTACACAGATCGCATTAAACGGAAGGTTGTCGAGCTTGTTATACATGCTCGTATGTCGCTGTACTTAAGCTTAGCGGCTTACAGTTACGTACAGATACCTTAGTTAGTTCAAAGATGATTCGTGCGTGTACCGCTATTATTATATTAAGAGTATGTATATATACTTTTTTGTTTTCTTTATGCATATGCATTATGTTGTAATATATTATATTATTTTGTGTTATATTACGTTATATTATATTATATTATGTTATGTTATGTTATGTTATATTATGTTATATTTTATATTATACTATATTATTATATATCACTAGCACTAGGTGAGTGAGAACTGAAACTTGGAGATTATACTTGTGGAATTTCTTCCTCGTTCACCTAGTGCCCAACGCTTTGTAAAATAACTTACAACTGTTCTCATATACATATATCGGTGTAACGTTTTTGTAATAACTTTAAGTGGACCCGAACGGTAGTCGAACGTGCACGCCTGTGCCTCGAGAAGAAATTTTATTATATAAGACTGTGTCATCAATTAACAAGTAAACTGGCTGTCTACGAGAGTATGCGAAAAATTAGATATAGTACGATATTGTAATATCTAGAGGAACAATTTCTTAACGTTCTTTTTTTTCCCAATTTTTACATCGTCTTGGATGGGGTAATTAAAATTTGATAAAATATCTCTCCATTTGAAATAAAGCATACCGCTTCGTGACAAGTTAAACATTGTAAATATATACAATAGAGGGTTGTATCAAGTGGAGTACATTGCGCTGCACTTGAAATCAATATACAGAATTATAAACGGAGATGACAATAAAAATCGTTATAGTCAACGTTATTTATATCTGTTCGCAGTTTTCATCGTGATTCATAGGTGTAAATCTAGATAGCTGTTTAAAATACAACGCTATAATCAACAGAATTCTAAAAAGTTGAAGCTTCTGCGTAAGTCGACTTTAAAAGATCGCTGTGGTTCGCTTCTATTCATTTTTTCTTCGCATAGAATATTCGTAAAAAGTGAATTCCTACGAAAAAGTCTTCTCGACACACGGGCACAGAAGAATTTATAACGGTTTTTAAGTATAAATATTGCAGTGTAAATAGATAATTTAAATATTTGTTACTCGAAAGACACATCTAGATCGCATGTTTTACGTTGCGTCGTAAGATCATCGGAAAAATTACTCGCTACGATTTCCTCTCCCGCACAGAAAATTTTCCCTCGAAAAAATAACATCGAAGTCGGGTGCAGGTGCTGAGTTACATTTATCGACAAGGTGTTGTAAATAGCTCATAGCGACGTTCCGTAATTTTTGTCATCGTTTCTTCATCCCCGTGTCGTTCCTTCCTTTTTATATCCCTCTTTTGTTCTCGAATCGGTACGCAACGCCAGTTCACGTACAAGGCTCTTCGAGAATGACGCGGATGAATCGTTAACGTACACGTCGTGTCTAAAAAGGTTGCAATTTCTAGCTCTATTTTTCTTCTTTTACCAATGTGTTGCCACTTTTCGTTTATGAACAGGCACGCGATTTCCAGTTTTATTCGATTATGTTTCACGATTAAACTGTGGATATTTATGAAAATTTATATGTTCATGTAAATTTTATGAACACAAACGAAGGACTTAATGGGAAAGTCGTACAAGCGTATGTTTCCAAAAACGAGATAAAATCGAATTTTTGCGTAAACAAGTACTCGTTTAAAGATTGTTGTCATTCGTTTCTCTTATGAGCATGTATACTAATATGTTTTAATATTTAGAAACATCTTTTCTCGCATTGTAAAGTTTGTCACACTTGTACTATTAATTCACAACAAATGTGATATCTTTTATTTATCTACGAATACCGTGTCTTGTCTGCTTTTTAAATCGTATCTATAAAGTTTTTAACACGTTCAACAAAGTTGTATTGAATTCTGTTTCTACTTCAAATTATGTAACAGTAAGTCTTTGTCTTAATGTCATAAATATATAAATACTTTTAACACCTTCGTTTAGAAACGTCACCGACAACATTTTTATCAGTTAGAGCCGACATTGTGTCTGGTTAAACTGAAATTACTGTATCATACAATTATAGCGATAGTCTCACCGTACCCGTTTTCTGTTTAATAACTTCTTCGAGATAACTTCTTTAAGATTTAATAACTTCTTCTTCTTTAAGATCAAAATCTCGTAAATTCAACGTTCTACAAATTTTATCATTCCTTCACCGCCTGTACCAAAACTGAAGAGAAATTTTTATATTGTTTGAAATAGTCAAAAACTTTTTGACCAATTCAGATAATGTAACCGTTCAAACATTAGATCTTCGGATAGTAGATATATATATATATTTTTTGTATACTTGTGCACTTTAAATTTTCCATAAATGCATAAACATCCGCAGTCTATTCCTGACACATTATCCGAACACCTGTTTAAGGTGCGAAACAACGAAAAAAGTTCTTTTGAGGTGAAGTTCACCGAGGAAATCAAATGTTCAATCGCTCAATTATCAATACACGTTACCTTATATCACGTAATTATACTTCTGTCGTGTATCGAAATATAGAAATCATACGATCGAATTTCTCTGAATGTAGAATAGTTATTGTAAACGTCTAATTGGTCGTGACAGAAATTTATCGATAAAGGTAACGATATACATATAAAAATCAATCTAACAGTTTCTATGAAATACCAACGTGCTACGAACATTCTAAGTACCACTTTATTCTTTAAATTTTTGTTGTTCACGGAACGACCACAGTATGTTTTAATAGGCCTACCTACCACATACGCGATTGGTCGAGACAGAAGTTTCTCACGAAAGACGAAATTCAAGACAGAGGTAGAATCATATCGTGAACTTTAAACTGTATTCTCATAGTTGAAATCGTGAATGATACCACGAATGACCGTGCGCGTTCGAAGGAACTTCATTTGTTAGAAACGAATATTTTTGTATTTTTTAGAAGAAAATTGTTATTAGAAAATAATCAAGTTTATTTACAAGCAGTTAGTTTGTAAATTAATAAGTAAACATGAAGAAATCTAAGGTTCTCGAAATGTATGTTTTGTACATTTTTCAATAATTTCTTAAAATAATCAAGCGTATCATATTTTGAGAAGAAAAGACGTTTTCAAATTTTTATTCGAAGCTCTTACGTACTTCGTGTGTATAGCTTTTACTTTTAATAATTTAATTTGTATAATAAATTCTTCTCTGAAGTTCCTTCGACTTCGTGGTATCAAAATTATTCAACATCGGAAAGTAGAAAATGTTGAATGATTACCGAGATAAGCTCAAACAGAATTCTTTTTGGCCAGAATCCCTTTCAAATTTCACTTCCTTTACTTCTTTCCCTATAAAATGCGCCATAAGTGTCAGATGAATTATGGTGTGGTAGAATAATAGCATTTCCTAATAAACAGGTGCCCTAGTTCTGTCATATACAGAATGGTCCATATATCACAACTGTGTAAAATATCATACAAAAATTTTCTTGGTTTAAAACAACAAATATCTAACATAGTAATAAGTCATTTTCTGGAATAGACTTCTTAACAGGCAAATTTTACTTGTATCATACGAATGAATTTCATTTGTTCGATAACGACTGATATTTCGCCGTAAATTATTAGCTTTCCCTAGGGTGCAATAATAATTTATCAAGACTTTAAAATATTGACTTTAAAATATTCAAGTGTATGATATTAATAACTCGTGCAAGATATTATGGGCCATTTAGTACATTACACACAGATCCAACAGACTAGATATGTTTGTCAAATAATATAAATACCTTAAACAATTGAAATTCAATGAAAATTCAAGGCGATGATCTTTAAAATCCAAAAAATGTCTGCCAGTAAAATATCTAAATATCCGTAAAACTACCGACGCTAGGCCAATTCTTTTAGATTTCTAAAACACCTTTTAATATCGATACTTATCCTAGAATTTTCATTTGCACACACACACATGCGCGCGTTATGTATAATAATTAACACATATGCCAAGCTACCGAGGAACATAGCGTTACAAAAAGAGAATACTCGAGACGGTACGATACAATCATTTCGTGCTGCTACAAATGCAAATGAATCATCTACATAGAAGTTGTCACTTTTAGATTGGCACGTAAAAATTATACTTAACAACTTTTCCTAATACTTCCTATCAGATTTAAGAGCATTACTCGGATGATTTCTTAAATTCATTAGATTTCTTTCATTCAAATTTTACCCGTTTCCTCTTTCTTCTTTGAACGAAATGTCCCTCCTCTTTTAACGATATTCCAATATTTCTCGAGATTCTCCTTCTTCTTTGCGCGTCTTCAATAATTCATAGTTGTTATCCTCTGTCTCATTATGCTCGTGCGTAGAACGTTCCGATTTAGTCGCATGAGAAATATATATTAATATATATATAATGCATCTATTCTATGTATACACGTTTGTTATTATTTTTTTTCTTTTTTTGTACAGAGCTTTCTTTGGTTTTCGAGAAGAAGGAATTAGTCTTTCATAGTAATAACGAACTGTTTTTGATTGAATGCAGGGTGTTCGGTTTGGCAATTTCTTTTCTTCTGTTCGCTCTGTATTTCAATTTATTCCTGCCGTCGTAGAAGAACCATAACTGTTGGTTACTTGTCAGAAACCTGAAGAAGGTTCCAAATCCACTTACGTTCACGTTAAATCCATTTAGACGATATTAAGCATCTTCCACTCTGTAATAACAACAACTTAGAGAAATATCTCCATAAAATTTTAGTTGCTCTACGATTTTCGAATTTCTGTATGTCAATCTCATTTCAATAAATAAAGAGACTCGTAGAATTTTAGAACGCGTTTTAGCGCAATATTAAAACGAGAACGTTTTAACGTACAACGATTCTTATCTTCCATAAATTTAATAAGTAATAACTAACTAATAAGAAACAGATTGAAAAAAGATAAGAAACAACTTGATTGTCGCAACAGAGTCAAATAGAACCTCCTGAAACGTACGTAAACCATAAAGTAATATCTTACATCGATATTCATAGTGTTCTTCTTTCTTCGATTTCGAGCTCGAATGAACAAAATAGCAATTTTAAGCAAAATGTTCCTGGCTTCAAGTACACGTAAAAAGACAAAGACTTGTTCGCAATATCTCAAGGATTTGTGTCGACTGACTTTGACCAGAGAAAGTGCGATAACAAAGTTACTCCGTCCTATTTCCTTATCTCTACGTGGAATTCTTCAATGTTTCGCAGTTTGCATTCAGAAGTAACCGAAAGAATGGTTCGCTACGAAACATAGCATAACATTTCAAACAGTTTGTATTTCGTTTACGTAAAATATCAACGGCCAATGAAGTGATATCGTGGATCGGATAAAGCTCGAACACCCAGCATACAGGATAGAAAAGTGCACTTTCTTCAGCGACGATTCAAGCTGAGTACACGTTACGCATTATATGTCGATAATATATATATATATATTTATATTATATAATTATATATATATATAATTATATATATATAGAAAGTTACAAAAGATAAAAGAATCGAGTATAATGTACACGATGTATAGACTGTCTTCAACGGTTATTCTCCGTTTTACTTTCCTTTCAAAAGCTTCGATTTATACGTTTTCCAATTTCTCTCCTCATTCTCCCTCTCCTTATCTTTGCCATTCTTTTCTCCTTTCTCTTTCTAATTTAAGTCTGGAACGCCTAAGGAGTTTCTCTCTATCAGCGGATGTACTTTCATCATCGACTAACCGGATCCAATTAATTAGCCGGTTTCTCTGACGTCGATCATTAGGCTTCGTCGGAGTGAGAGCCTTGGGAGCTGCGCTTCTTCTTATGGTTGCCGTGGTGATGATGATGGGAATGGTGTTCATGATGGTGATCGGTGTGCATCAACGCGTCAGTTTCTGGTTGATTCTGATGGCCCACCAGCAGGTCCAGCGTACCTCGTGGAAGTCCAGCTTGATCGTTAGCTGGAGGCGGAAGTGGAGTTGCTACGGGCGACTCGCTTGGTAATGGCACACAGTGCAACACGTAGCATCTAACACCGGCTAGTATGATACCTAAAAACATTGAGTTTTGTTAGTCATTACCATACTTTACGCGATCGTTTTACCATTTAACACTAGTATTTTCCTATTTTTTTTTTTTTTTTGATCACTAAAATGTGAAACTTGTACGAAATGGATCAAGAACGAGAAGAATACGGAAGGGTACATAATAGTCATTAGGATCCAAAGGATGATCGTTGGACATTTATTACGATGATATTTTATGAGGTAATTTGACTGTTTAACGTTGGAACTAATTGGGCGATTAAAATGTAAACTTTGTAACAAGCGACTCAAAATGCAGTTAAAGGAAAGCTATACATAACGCGAGGATAATGCCTGGAGATTATCGAGTTTTCGATATGATGGTATTTTATAGGATCGTTTCACCGTTTAACGTTGAGGATTATTAAACTAATTGTAAATTAGCTACTCGCTTGTAACTCACTACGATCTTCGAGAAATGTAGGTGTTTAATTCTGGAATTTAAAAGGGGAATCGTTACAAATATCAACCAGAACGAAACTCTTCTTGATGAACGTTGATCGATTCGTAATTACACTATACAATTTTCATAAACAAAGCTTTAAAGGAATCTTTAAGATTTGTTAAAAAGATTAATAAGTTTTATCATTATTTTTTGTTAGAAATATCAGCACTAAAAGTATCGGACTAGAACTAGACTAATTCTATACTAAATTGTAACATTTTACAACGAATTACGGACATTAAAATAGCAGGAGTATGAAGAAAACACAAATAAGCTGATAAGTCTTTATCTATTTACTTTACGAATGATCATTAAATTTCTAAATTTCTAAAAATCTACCACGATATATATATACGATCTTTATAAAAAATTATGGATTGGTCAGTTCGACTATTCTGATAGTTGTAGCGTTAAACTTTAATAAGTACGAATGATATTGATGTAATGGTGATAATAGTGATATAATTATTTTATATGGTGGATATTTATTTCTCATATTTTCTGCTGCTCGTGATTTTAATCATAAAAGTTGATACTAAATAATATTCCTAGTTTCTGTTTTACTCCATATCTTATGTTATTATTAATATAAATAGCTTCTTAGGGACAAGTATTACTGAATTTACAATGTGAACGATGAATATTTAATTCAAAAAATTACAAAATTCGAAAGAATTAGAATATGACATACTCGTTACATAAATAACGGTGATAAAGTATCAATTTAACTATTTTATTTGTTCATTTCATAGAGATTTCATTTAAAAGTTGTATTTGTTAATCAGAGATTTTATTTGTTATTTCAATACATTTTATATTTATATGAAAAAATACAAGTTACTGAGCGCCTGATAAATACTGAGATCGTCCACTGTGAATACGTTGCACGTACAATACACGTGTAGCGGCACAAGAGTTAGAATTCGATTCAAATCATGTTATTGTTTTGCTTCGGAGTATGAAGTTCGTTAGGTTACGTATAATGTAAGAATAAACAAACTCCGAGCAAAACAACGTCGCCGCTACATGTAACCGTAAAACAAGGACAAATTTGAATCTTCCGACTTGAGCCCGACTACTATAAATAAACAGACGCGATCGCAAACGGATTATTATAACCTGCGACCAAACGACGTTACACACACCGTTTCGCGACTAGGACATTGTACTGACAATTTTAAATACATTAATGATTTCACCTATTAGTAATCTCATCATTCGACCTCCTACAAATTGGTGACCCCGACGTGATCAAAGTGATAGAGATAACCGGGAGAGTGCCGATAAGATTTCGAACTCCGCGAATATTAGAGTTTTCGAGATGACGAGTACCGACAAAAACGAGCTCGGTAACGTGGACGCGGTAAACGCTCAGCTCCGCATACCATCGTTCTGGGCGGCTGATGTAGAGCTGTGGTTTAATGTGTTAGAGGCACGGTTCAAACACGCCCGGATTACGAGTGAGGTGGCCAAATATAATGCCGTCATCGCGAATATCGATAAACCGTATGTGCGACTCATCCGCGGCATCTTAGCCAATCCACCGGAGAGCGGGCAGTACGAGTTCCTCAAAAAGGAACTCATTAAGAGGCTGGGCGAGTCAGACACCCGACGCCTACGTAAAATAATAGAAAGCGAACAACTAGGCGACAGGACGCCTTCTCAATTTTACCGGGACCTGAAAAGCCTCGCCACCCCTGCAACATCGGACGAACTCATCCGGACTCCCTGGGAAGGCTGACTCCCGATGCACGTGCAGCGCATCCTAGCCTGCGTCCAGGATAAGAGGCCCGAAACTCTGACCACGATCGCCGACAGCATCCATGAAATACGCCCGGAACTAGGACAGGTTGTTGCGGTCAGCACAGACCGAACCACGGCAGTAGGTAAGCCAACGACATACGGCGGCGGAGTAAACGATGCCACGGTTGCCGCCATCAACGCGCTCAGGGAACAGATGATGCAGATACAGGCGAAAATAAACGAGTTGACCATCGGGGATCGCCGGCGACCATGCTCCTGCGCGAAATACCGCCGCCGTTCGCGATCCCGAAGCTCGTCACGGCAAGGCGGCTTATGCTTTTATCATGCGACGTATGGCGAACGCTCGAGAAATTGCACCTCACCGTGTACATGGAAATCGGGAAAACGGGATCGGCCGTCCGTAGTGCGGCGAACGACGACGGCATGATCTCCCGCCGCATTTTCGTTCTCGACACACGTAAAGAAACTTCTTTGGTATTTAAGTGACTCGAGAAAATAATGTCTAAGTTAAATTTAAATTATAAATTTAAATTACTCTTCTTATATCTTTATATACTTATAAATTCTATATTTCAAATATCTATAACAATCTATAAATCTTTCGAACAAAATTTTCAAATATAAACCATTTCATTTTTAAAATGCGTTATTTGATTATACATGTTGATCTGATATACATATTTTCAATAATATACATAAAATTTAGATTTGCTAATTTAACGGAACTTTGACGATGAAAATGAGCTTTACTGGTTTACGTTGCGTTAATTTTCATAGGCTGGAATGTAATTAGTTTAGTGTAACGAAAATTCGATCAAAATTTGTACTATAAATTTTGGACTACACGTCAATATATCTCGCGTTTATACTGTGTACTCTATGCAGCGTACTTGGACAATTTAATTCCGAAGCAACCGCTTTATCTGTTGCTAAGTTTACGAGTATGGCCTCGTGTTGATAATATTGATGCATGTGAATTTCATCGGTCAACTTTATCGTTCATGCAAATGTTATGGAGATTCTTGCTATTGCATTCAATCGATCTGCACTTAAACGTATGTGACAAGAGACATTCGAGTACAAGAATATCGAATAATGTTCGTTATGTAATTATATACTTCTTTTTCGTAATAATATTCGACATTTTAATTTCTCCTTTTAATTCTTTTACTTTAAAAAATTTTTTTATTTTAATTTTACTTTTATAAATACTTTTGAAAAATGTTTAAAAATAGATAGACAAGTACAAGATATTCAGCGCAACAATTAATTTCGCTATATTATTTGGGTTTGATTTGGAAAAAATAAATTTTCCCACTTTTCTTGAAACAAATTAATAAACTCACAATTCAGAAAAAACGTGGCATAGTCCACTTTCGCTCTCAATGTTTCATTTAAATTTCTTTCAAAGTGACTTTTTTCTACCAGAATTTCCTATTCACTTATACGTACATGGATTTCTAATAGCTCGTTAAAAACAGTTGGGAAAAGGATGATCAATGATCAAATACCAAAGTATGGAAAACTGAAAATGTTTGTTGAAAAAAGTTTGAATCGACCTAAATACGGTAAGTACTTTTAATAAGCTGTTGAAAATGTTCACGAATTAATTTTGTAAAAATTTTTCGAGCGAATGAAAGTGCAAAAGGATACAAGACAATTTTGGACCTTATTCAGAGAAAATTCAGCTAATTTTTATTCCTTTTTTGTTATTTGTTGTTTTGTTGCGAATTATATTTTTTGAGAAAATTTTAATGAAATTATTCTATTTCGTCTGTAAAACTCGCGCAATTTTTATATATATGCAAGCATATTTAAATCTCAGATGTGTTTGTAAACATTTTCAGCGTACTTATAATAAAATTAATGTTTTGTTTAAAGAACTTCGTTAAACATTTCCGTTGCAAGATTGTATAAATTCGTGACGATAAATGTATTTAACGTTTTATACGGAGGATATTTGCATCCTTGAAGGTATTCCTTTTAGCTAAGTCAAAGAACAGCTATCACTTCTATTCCCACCACAATGTTAAACGACATTAACTTGATTACTCTGAATGAATAGCTCACAGTAATATGATTTTGTCATAAAATCTCTGAAGAAGAGAAAGTTCTTTCCAAACTGCTTCTTATTACCTCGGCATTGTCTTGTATAATATCTCATTACTAACTATAGAATAAATAAAACGAGTTTATACGCGAATTCCATTATTTCAGTAACGAAGCATTCGGAATATTTTATTAAAATTTCAATAAATAAAAGAACGTGAATATTTCATCAGAAGCATTTCGCTTTTCCTACATTTTTGTGTAGGAGATTTAATAATATAATCTCAGAAGACGATCATGATAAACGTTTAATATCGTTGGAAACTTTTTCTGAAAGCAAAATATTAATAGAACTTTTAATAAAAGTTGGATCTGTTTCAAGTACGAGCGTTAAATAGAGGGACATAATTTTAGAATATCTCATTTTTATTCTTCTATTAATCAGTATACTATATCTATTGATATGAAATGGTTAGAAGAAATGTAGCGGCACTCGGCAGTAAACTTTCTAACGGTTTCTGTCCTGTGGACCGCTACACGAAGACCCTATCCTTCGGACAAGATGATTGCCAGACGTCGAAATATTTCTATAGCACATTTTCTATCTAGCTTAAGGGCCTGGTATAAACCTTAGGATTTCCTATTATGGAAAAATACGAGAAATATGTTTTTTCTCAGGTACGATACTTCAACTTAGCAATATTAACGTTATAACGTCAGCAACTTTCTCTCGAGAGCGGTTAGCATCTTTCCTCAACCGCCGATCTAGAGATCAACCAATTAACAACAACGTCTATTTCCCTCACTTTCCTAACGAAGATTTTCTTCGACGAATTCGATGATCTCGTATCCTTAAACACGTCCCATCATAGTTTTCCTCTGCAGCCGACAGCCGAGTCTCGAGTTGTCAGTAGATAGTCTCCAGTCAGCAGTCGATAGTCCATAGTCGTTAGCCGAAAGTCGATAGTTGAGCAATCATCATCCGAATTTGAATCACTATCGTAACGCATCGCCTAGAAGTCTAACTTATAACCGCGAAACGCAAACAGCTGCTTGTTAATAGATATATTGTTAACCATACTCGAATGATTCTTTAGCACCTATCACGACTTATTCACCTCAGAAACAATAAAATGAAAAAGACAAAATATCACGATATTTTAAATAACTTCATTCGTTCTTTATTTTCCTATGTGAGATTTGAGAACAGTGTTTGGTATACTGTAACTGTAACTGTCTAGTATATTATACAAGTTTGAATCGTTATTTAAGCATTTGCAACGAACATAAATACTGGTTAACAAACGCTTGAAATTTTGCAAAGGCGTGTTAGTATTTAGTATGATTGAGTCTATTCAGTTCGCAAGTTTCCAAGCATAAACTTGGTGGTTCTAAAGTTCAAAAGTTACAGAATTCAGAGCTGCAATAGAACGAGCTGCACGACGAGATACATGGTACGAATTTGCAAAATTTAAAAGGAGAATGCATTAAAAATTGTTTTTCTTCGTATCATTTCCTTTTCATTTTATTTTATTAAATTAGCATTTTTCAATTAGATGTGTCCAATATGAAAGATATTCAAATAGAGAAATAACACGAAACATATTTCCTTGATTTACCATCTCACGAATATTCATTAATATTTTAATTACAAACTGTAGTATTGTATAATAAATTCGTAATAAGTGAATGGTAAAATCTTAAATCAATATTTTGTTACAAATATTACATTTTTGTTAAAAAACATGTACATTCGAATTATTTGATGAAATCATGTTACCGTGATATGTTCTTTTGAAAATGTCGCATTTTAACTGTAGATGTAATCCAATTAGTCAATGGAATTACATATCCTGTTGAGAATACATAATTAAATATATAATTAAATATTCTGTTGAAAATATTATCCCTACGCTCGTTATTAATGTATTATTCGATGAAATTGACTATGCAGTATAATGAGTCGAAATGTTATGTGTTGAAAACGTCATCATTCTACCACAGATATGTAGCCTAATTACTTGAAATCAACTTACATGATAGATAATAGATCCTATTTGAGAGTATTCAACTGCGGAAAAATGTGGCCTAATTACTCAATGGAATTATATTTTCCAATATGATATTTTATTTTGAAAATACTATACGTCTGTTTGTACAATGAAATTAAATCGTTATAAAGTACACATATAACAGCAGTTAATACTTGAAATTAACGTATTAAATCTATGAAACCAGCAATTTGTGTATAATTTTGCTTTGCTTTCCGTTAGCGCTACTATATAAAAATAATTTATTTCGTTTTCCAAAATTCTTCTGTAAAACATATTATTCCTTTACGTGTACCTATACTAAAAATAAACGAAAATTACACAAATTTGAAATTCTCCGTATTATTATACTTGTCTCTTTCACGCTCGGTGTATCACCGTAGTAAATCGTTATTAACCAACTAACCGACAAATATAATTGATGTTAATGAGTCTTGGGTCAATTAGTGAACTTGCATCTCCTTTATAAAAATATCAGAAAAAGTGTGTTTCTATTATTAAGAATAAATTCTTTGTTTCCACAGTCTAAAAAATTTCGCTTCCAGAAGGCTTGAAAAGAAACGCCAATTTCAGATGTAATTAATTTCGCTGGAATATACTTAAATTCCGTATCACTTCATAAAATCATTTTAACTATACAAGATTACAACTGAAGTTACAACATGCTTGGGAATTTATTCTTCTCTTTACATATGCCTTGCAGTTGAGATGAATGTATTTCCTTGACCCATTGTTCTCTTATATTATTCTCTGGTGAACATTCGTCACGAGCACACCGGATCGTTCTGGCAGAAATTCAGTTTCTTTGATACGCTTTCATGGGCTGAGAAAAAATGGCTCACCTAGGAGAAGCAGAATGCTGCCCGCTATGAGTAAAGCGAGTCTATGGTCGGTGGTCGTCGCACCCGGGGCAAGTTGGACTAGACCAACGACTAGCACCACTGCGCCTAACAACAGACACGCCACCACCGCGTGTAGCCCCGATATCTGTAAACGATAATGTCCTTGTTAAATCATTTGCCACGTCTAACTGTCATAGGAATCATCTGGTGGTGATTCCACGTGCAAGGTATAAATTATTCATCATCTTGCAAGTGTTTCTCTCCAGTGATTTTCTGTTATAGGATAATTCTAATGATCTGTGTTGCTTTTCACAATTAAAATGCTCTATACGTTATTTCTGTTATATTTTAAGATATGTTACGGCTCATACAGCGGATCACAAAAGCATTTGAACACTTACAGAAACTTCTTACGCATATATATTAATATACAAAACACGTTATAACATATATTCAGTTTTTAAAATACATTACCCCTTGTACAGTGGCTTGCGAAAGTATTTGAACGTATATAGAAATTGTTTATGAACATGTTACGAACATATAACGTATAGTACAAACTATTTGAGAACTATGTTAGCAGAAACAAGTCTGAAAATGCATGTAGCAGTTGTTTCTTTTTTACGATTGTTTACTGCAAACGTACGATTCGTGGACAATACCAAAGTATTTGAGCAATCAATTATTCATTATAACAATGTCTAAGACCATTCATTAATCATATTGCATATTATTGTTTTACTAAATGTACATTTGCAATAAGTATGTCGTAAGCTCTATGTACATTTTCGAATTAATTATGCATTTTGCTAACACAACCATGATTTTACATTTTAATTCTTGTATTTGTTTCCTGTTTTTTAAATATTTTAGTTGTGGTCATTTGTATTTGACTATGCGAATATGAATTTATATAGAGAAGCATGAGGAATTGTTAAACTGATGTAAAAATTGGAAAATTAAACGGATGAGTGACAACGTTTCGTGACAACAAGTGTAAAATATTCTTCTATTTCTAATCATTTAATTAATTTTATTAAAACAACATCCTTTAATAATTTTAAATATTTTCAAAAATTTCAATAATTATTATTTCAAGGACATATCAAAACATTATATTTTTATATTTTTTTTATATTATTATATGTTATTTTTTCTATTACAACGTTTTATTATATCAATATTTTAGTCGTAAATATTTAGGTGTATAACGTAATCGGTAAATTTTGTGCAAGATTTTAATGGATAGTAGTAACTCTGTTGTTTCTTGAGCTTTCAATCCACTGTATTATGTAACTGACGTCGTGCATCTGGTAAGTCTATCAAAATCTATATATAATCTCTATCAAGGACTCTTTTAATTAATCTCTTAATCATACTTATATTGTCAATGCATACTATAATATTAATCTCAAAACGATTTTCGCTGTTCGATGCTTAATTTCTAACAAAGTTACGTTCTAACAAAACATAGAACTCTTCTAAACCACAAAATCTATTTAGAACATTACTTAATCCACGTAGAGAGTAAACTGTTCAGTTCTATCGAGATTAAATGTATTTTTATTTTCGAAAAAATAAATACCAATTATCGATTTGCAGGCATTTATGGAAAATTTATAAGCATAAAAATATACGCGTGTAATATCTAGAGAAAAATTCGTTTTATCACATTTTATGAATCATACAAATTTCTCTTTAGATTCCATTTCTTTAAATATATTCAGAAATATTTGATTGGTCGTAAATATTACAGAGTCGATCACCTTCATTTCTAAGCAATTTCTTTCAACATAAAAATTTCAGAAAATAGAATCGATCACTTTGATTCTTGAGTTTCAGTGATTCGAGTGTTTTGCCAAGTCGTTGAAGTATGTGTTATAAGAAGATATGCAAATCTATAAATGGCACACAGGCACACATAAATTCTACACAGCGGAATAATTCAAGAACACAGAAATCGAACGTTCGTGTTGTAATAAAGCGTACCCATGATGCGTAGCGTATGGTCAGTTGAGATCAATAAATAGTCACGTTAGCGCGACGATATCCATCACGGTAATGTACGTACGTACATATGTTTGTATGTTTGTACGTTAAGCAAAAAAATTACCTTGCCACAGAGATACAACTCGGGTAAAGGTTCCAGGTGGTTGTTGTGGCCATGAGGACTGGGGGTAGGCGGTGAGCCTTGAGGCGGTGGCATCCATTGGCCCCCTAGGTAAAGCTGACTAGGACGTTTTAATCTTTTTTCCTGTCGTTTACGTTCGTGGCGAACTGCCACCGCAGGCATTGCACCGATCATCCTGCAAAACAGTCAACGAACGTTAGTGATAATTAAAATATTATAGATGCAAGTAAGCTTTTCTTGAAATTTCGTAGATTTACCACTGTGTCTTTTTAATTCATAGATGAATTTTAAGAAAAGTTCGTTTCAATGATTTCAACTAGATTGTTAAGATTGCACGATAAGATTATGGACAGTGGCTAGAAAAAATATTGATACGTCGATGTATTTACTGTAGCATTTATATAATAATGAAGTCTTAGGTCTTTAGATGCTGCATAATTTGAAAAATTTGATATTACAGGAATGAAATCAGTATCAGATAGACACAAAAAAACACGCTACACAGAATCTGATAGATACCTTTTTGGAAAACGAGGATATGTGCTTATATTATACTGTAGTTGTAAAAAGTAAAATACAGTTGTAGGTGTTAAATCATATTAAATTTATATATTTAATAATTAACTAATGAACGATGGTATATGCTTAGAATTAAGTTAAGAATATTTATAAATTGTTGTAAAATATAATAATTTAAAATCTTGTGAAAGTATCCGGAAAAGTCTGCAATTATTAAAAAATAAACTATCGTATAAATTCTTTTCCCTTTGGGATGAATGATCATTCTTGTCCACTGGTCACTTTCACGTTTTGTTATTATAATAAAATTATTCTTTTCATAAACTGGCATTTAATATAGATTGACACAGTTCTAAATGAAAAAATAGTACCTTAAGTGTAATTTTAGTTTTAGCTGGTAAAAAATATAAAAATTATAAAACTGATTATTGTAATAAATTGTTGGAGGGGTCAATTTACAATAAAAATTTCGAAGTAATTAAATTTGATTGTGTTATAATGGAAAAATCAATTTTCTTGACATCAGAATATTTTGCATTGTCACCTTTCTTAACCCAATCATCCGTAACCTTGTTAACGGTTAATCGTCATGCATATAAGGAACATCCGACTCGCGCGTGAGCTCATTTTCGTTTGAACCTTCGTAACGTGCAGATCGACAAAAAACCTTTGTTTACTTATTAGCGACTTAATTACGAATTTAAATATAGCATCTAAACCATTAATATATAACATTTAAGCTGTAATTCGGTTCGAGTGACCCTGTAGGGGTGGACCCCACTCGTTCCGTTGGGGCTTTGCCTTGTGAAAGTTTCGAACGGCCAAACAGATATTCGAGTTACGGTCAATCCTTGGGCTTCCCGCTGAATCTTGAGATCATCTCGTGTACAGAGGTAAGTCGCGAAGGTGTGTTAACCATAAATAACTCATGAGCGGGTAAATAACTCCTGCGTAGTCACCTCCTCGTGGTGAGATCTGGTAACCAAGCTAAGAACTACGCACCAGTCCAGTTTGGGTTACCAAAAACCGCGAAAAGAATTTTGGATGATCTAGTTTGGACTACAACGTGGGACATCGTTGGACAACGTTGGACACCGTTGGACATCGCTGGATATGTCTTGACTTTCAAATCCATTCTGAGCCCATTCTGTACAATGATACGTATCTGACTTGGAACAAAATATAAAAATCTATTCTTTTTTTCCTCTGAATCTTGCGGTTACTTTGTGCACAGGAGTGCGATTTTTCTTATTAGTGTCAAGAGAGATTATTTACGGTTTGAATTAGAGTTGCGATAAAATAATCGCGTTTGCTATAGAGTTGCGAATTACGTTATCGCGATTGTCTTTTGCAATTTTTATTATGAATTTTTAGAACTTTCTAGAAAATTGTATGTATCAGAATTTATCCTGTTTTCTATTGTTTAAAATTAGATTATAAA
>NT_177317.1:0-1240 GCF_000188095.3 Bombus impatiens | reverse complement strand
CAAACACCTTATCCGCATGCGATTGATATCGTTGTATTCCAACAGAAAACATCCGAACACATCGAACAGGCAGTAAGAACATTGACAGAAACTATCCAAAAAGCAGCATGAACAACCACTATACCTGAACCAACCAACAGACAAACAAAAATAATTCCACTAGACATTCTCGAAAAAATCAGAGAAAAAAGAAAAGCGAAAGCAAAATGACAAAAACATAGAACAAAAGAAAACAAAAAACACCTAAACAAACTCGCAATGGAAATAAAAAACAAAATAAAAGAGCACAACAACAACGAGTTTACAAAGTTCATCGAGTCACTCTCTGCACACGAGAACTCTAACTACTGCCTATGGAAAGCCACGAAAAAAATAAAGAAGCCAACAAAACTAGTCCCAGCAATCAGAAAAGCAGACAACACATGGGAAAGAAGTGCCGGAGAGCAAGCTGAAGAATTTTTCAACCACCTTTACAACACATTTACACTACATAATATCAACAACAGCAACCCCAAATGCCATACGGACGAGGATGCGCAAACCACTAGTATCTCAACTGACAAACACTAACCTAACTAACTGATATAGCTAAAACAGCAGCACAAGAAATTAGAAATATCTTGAAAAACCTTCCGTCAAAAGCGATAAGATTAATGACAATAATATTCAATGCAATACTAAGAATCCAATACTTTCCTAAACTATGGATACTGGCACAGATCATAATGTTACCTAAACCAGGCAAAGATCGACACCAAACTGCATCTTACAGACCAATATCACTACTTCCTGTGTTTTCCAAAATACTAGAGAAAATAATATAAGACCGCATAAAACCAGTAATAGAGAAGGAAAAATTAATACCAGATCACCAATTTGGATTCAGAACAAACACTCCACTACAGAGCAAATGCACAGGCTCATTAACGAAATAATACTTAGATAATAATAATAAAATTAGAAAACAAAGAATACTGTGCAGCTCTCTTTATGGACATAGAGAAAGCATTTTTTTTTATTTAGTTGTTTACATTCACAATTTGTCCGATTTGGACATTTTGTAGAATTTTTCGGCTGTTTGATTATCATGTGGGTGGCTATCCCCAGCGGGGTACCATCTTCATGTTTGTTAGGTTATATCCTTTATGAGATCTGTTGGGTGTTTCCTTTTTAGTCTTCTTTCTATGCTCGAAGTGTTGATCGTTTCCGCTGCCAGCCGGTTTGGGTGCGTTGCTATTCT
>NT_177316.1:500-707 GCF_000188095.3 Bombus impatiens | reverse complement strand
CTCGCAAATCGCGAAGATTTCGTCGATTTTGACGAAAACTCACTGTCATTTCCTTAACGTTTGAGATATTTCGTCGTTTAAGCGCTAGTTGAACTCCATATCACACCGCAAATGCAATGCACCATCCTTTAAGAGTCGAAACAAGCTAAATAGCTGACAAATCGCGAAGATTTCGTCGATTTGGTGAAATCTAGCCGTCATTTCCTT
>NT_177316.1:0-370 GCF_000188095.3 Bombus impatiens | reverse complement strand
GAAATATTTCGACGTTTAAGCGCTCATTTCCTTAATTTTACGCTACAAATGCAACGAACTGCAGTTTAAGCGTCGAAACAAGCAAAATAGCTGCCAAATCGCGAAGATTCCGGCGATTTTGATGAAATCTGGCCGTCATTTCCTACCCGTTGGAGAAATTTCGACGTTTAAGCGCTCGTTGAACTCCATATTACACTGGAAATGTAATGCATTACCGTTTAAGCGTGGAAACAAGCAAAATAGCTCTCAAGTCGCGAGGATTTCGTCTATTTTGAATAATACTAACTGTCATTTCCTTCCCGTTGGAGATATTTCGACGTTTACGCGCTCGTTGAACTCCATTTTACACTGCAAATGCAATGCACTACCG
>NT_177315.1:475411-476507 GCF_000188095.3 Bombus impatiens | reverse complement strand
ACTTAAAAGCTGCTGGCAACGAAATTGATATAAAATTCGCAGTGCAAAGGGTTAACGTACGTTCGGCGAATATTCAGTTTAGCATAACACAGAAGAAAGAGAAAAGAGAAAAGGAATTGCAATGTTAAATTACACGAACAAAAGAAAGAAAAAGGAACTCGTGCATAATAACCGATTAAGGTTAAAATATCAGCAAAGTCGATCGCCTGCGTTTACAGGATGAGGCAGAGAAGAGATCGACTCGATCGGAAATACCATTTACGTAGTTGCACGATCTGTTAACGGGATCGCTAAATCTAAGATCGCTCATGAAAAAATCAGTGCGGAAGCGTTTCGTAGGGAACGAGAACGAGCATTGAAATTAATAAGCTAATTAATAAGCTAATTAGTAGACAGCAGTACATTAAGAGAACAGTGAACGAGATCATCGATGACCTTGAATAACAAAACGAATATCAGCAATCTTGGTGATGTCCTGCAAGCGTTAGCACGAACATTTTGCGGAATACGGGATCGGTTGTGATCACCACTGTAAATTGGACGAGCGAGTGTACGCGATGCAAATCGCGGCAATTTATGCTGTGCTTTTTCAACAAGCCGTATGTACTTGCTTCGATAAGGAGACCATGCGATAAACAGCATATTCTACGCCGAGTATCGCTAAAGAATAACAAGAAATTGTTCAAACCCCTGTAAAATCGAAAGACAAATACGGGGGACCTGTTTGCCCGGTGGACCATGTTAGCGATAGATGTGCTTCGTGACGAAATCGCACCACGCAAATATTTAAAGAGACAGAAAGAAGCGGTCACGCGACCGATATCGAAGAAATCGTGAATATCAGAAGAAACGCTGGCATCGACGTGGCTCGTGGGGCGTCGGTGAATTTCCAGGAAGCCGTGAAATCAATCAAATCGACCAGGATGGCCCGTTGGTTCGGTCGGTCGGTCGCGAAAAAGGAGCGTGAAGCAGCGAGGGATCGAGAAAGAGGAGGAAGATCGGTAAGGTGCGCGCAGAGCCACGGGGGTGTCTGCTTCTCGTCCACTGGCTATAAGCGTTTCTCCGCGGGTTCCCATGGGCAGGTTCGCCCACCCAT
>NT_177315.1:471418-475045 GCF_000188095.3 Bombus impatiens | reverse complement strand
AGGACGCGGCCCGAGGTATTCAAAAAGGACAGGCGGAGGGAAGAAACGGATAGAGTCCTTCGTTGCCGTGACAGCGGGGGCTCGGCGACCTGGCAGATATAAACGTGTAATTCTTTCGCGTTTCGCACTCATTGTTCCCCTAAACTATGGATTGCGCCATTGTCGCGAGGAACGCACCGCTCCACGGGGGTAGCGAACGATGGCATTATTCCCGGACGCTGAATGCGCAAACTCACGCGGACTCTTCACTCGTTACCTCGTGAAAACGATGCACTTGACTCCTGTCCTGGCTGCAAAACACTCGCAAACACCTGCGAGCAACGACGAGGCGAACACGTTTTCTTGTTTTCTTTATCCCTGCGAGATGATCCAGCGAGATACTCGGGTGTTAAGGGCTGACCACAATACCAAAATCGATCGAGCGGCGGTAAATCGAACGAGGACCTGCTTAACCCGTCTAGCTTGTCCGTCAACGTCGTCCACGTGTCGTATGCCACGTTCGAAAACCGGAACGTGGATTTTAGTGTGAAACTATGTACTAGCATTTCAACGTTCTTAGGTCTTAACACGTATATCGTATATACGATATTTTGGAAATTTATTGGCACCACAATGGGACACGATGTCGCGATGAATGACGACGATGATATTAGTCAAGGGAATCAATGTGAATATGTATGCGCAACTTGAAACATATTTAGTAAAAGAATGAAATGGCCTAGCGAATATCGAGTTTCATTAATACATATTTATCGAGATATGTATAATTTTATGTGCTACACTAGGTTAGGTACGTAGTATTGATATTTGTATGTGAATATCAGTGTGTGGAAGTACGCATGTGCGCCAAGTCTGGAAATGTTTACAAATGAATGTAAACTGTAACTACTACTACTGCAACTTACTGTAACTTACTAAAATGTAAATGAATGTAAAAGTGCCGAGACGCGTGCACGTGTGTATCGAAGAATATCTTTGAAATCGTCCATAAAATAAATATATTACTATTCTAATATTAATCCCAAGTATAAATTTAGTGTTCCTATAACATTATTTCGGCTTCAAAGATCCATAATTATCAACAGACACATCACCACCTTATCGTCAGTGTAAACTGTTGAGTTAACAGTGTGGTATGGAAGAAGGTGAGACGCGTGCAAGTGCGTATCGATGAATATCTTTGCAATCCTTTATCAAATAAATATATAACTATTCTAATGTTAATTTTACGTGTAAATTTAGTGTTCCTATACCATTATTTCGGCAATTATCCAAAATTCTCAACAATATCATCGATCGAATACTTGTGATTTCCATATACATTTTTAAACCCCGTACATATTTGGTTAAAAATTACAATTTTACTATCGTGTTTGAAGCGAAACATTGATGTTGAAAATTAGAGTGAGAATTACAGAGCCATAAAACGTGATACAACGTAACCGGAAACTCGTCCAGAGCCGAGGCAAAACTATGTAAAAATACTTAAATCGTTTTCTGATCTCGCTAAACATCTTGCAATTTCTATATACATTTTCAAACTCTGTACATGTTTGGTTAAAAATTACAATGTTACTATCGTAGATGTTAAAAATTAGAGTGAGAATTACAGAGCCATAAAACCTGATACAACGTAACCGGAAATTCGTCCAGAGCCGAGACAAAACTATGTAAAAATACTTAAATCGTTTTCTGATCTCGCTAAACATCTTGCAATTTCTATATACATTTTCAAACTCTGTACATGTTTGGTTAAAAGTTACAATGTTACTATCATTGGTTAAAAATTACAATTTTACTATCGTGTTTGAAGCGAAACATTGATGTTGAAAATTAGAGTGAGAATTACAGAGCCATAAAACCTGATACAACGTAACCGGAAATTCGTCCAGAGCCGAAGCAAAACTATGTAAAAATACTTAAATCGTTTTCTGATCTCGCTAAACATCTTGCAATTTCTATATACATTTTCAAACTCTGTACATGTTTGGTTAAAAATTACAATGTTACTATCGTAGATGTTAAAAATTAGAGTGAGAATTACAGAGCCATGAAACCTGATATAACGTAACATAACGTAATCGGAAGTTTATCCAGACAAGACTACGTAAAAATAATAAATCTACATAAATAGATAAATATATATTTACAAATCTGTTTCAAACTTCGCCAACATATTCAGCCGATATTCGTGTCTCGTAACACAGTGGCGATGAAACTTTCAAGTATTTCGTCTAACAGTCTAACGCGTAATATATTCGTACGATACAAGATACATAATAAAATGTATCATACGTGTTTCGTTGATATTAAATGCCTCTGTGTCCGTGTCTACGGGGTGTAGTTACAGTCTCGAGGCGTACGAACGAAGGAAAGAGTAAGAAGCGGAAATAAGACGAACGAAAGAAGACTTTCACACGACCCGACAAGGATTGCCCGAGTCAAAGCTGACCAATTAATGACCCGGACTCGCTTAATCCAGCCATTTGGTTCGAGAACGACTTCTCATCCCCCTGTAGCATAATTCGATCCACGCCACCCCCTTGGGCTTTGGTCGGGTGAACGGCGAAACCGAGGGTGTTACGACGACCCCTCGAGAACGTTTTAACCCATAGACGAGAAACATCCTCGTTCCCCGTACTAAAGGCATCAACCACTTATCTGGCACGCGCATCGGATTGCGTTCCTTATCGCGGCGCTGCACTACTTTCGCTACGATCCACCCTGGCTGCGGCCCCTGCACGTTGGCCCAGAACGACGGAAAGTAAACGGAAACGACGTGGAAGAAAAGAAACGAAATCGTCGGCGGTGGTCCGCGGCGCGTCTCGTCCCTCGGAATATTATTCGCCGCGATCGTTAAAAATAAAGTATCGCGTGTCTGCGTTCTCGAAGCTAACTCTTACAGCACTGTTTCTGGTGTTTCGTGAAACGATATTTCATCCTTCCACGAGTCACGCTGCCGAGATGATATATGATCGGTCACGGAGCCGAGGAATCACGCGAGGACTCGATAGAAACCTCGAGCGATCTCGAAACGAGGCTGAAACACCTCGGCGCCGTAATCCGTGGCAGATCTTTTGGAAAAAAAGCATAGTTACACCGTCGTACGTTATACCGCGGACATTGTGTTCGTAAGGGCCCCACCATGTGTCAACGTCTTATTCTTATTCTTAGGGGGGGTCTATAGAGGAGCCTGGGAAAAAGGTTTGAAGGAGTACATTATACTCCGAGTCCATTATGTAGCCGGAGTAGTACATTAAAATGTTGATAAATTGTGTCTGGCAGTTGCTTAAGAAAAAACGAAGGGAAGAAACACCTCGACGAGTCTCTTTCTCTAGTCTCGATCTCGCGACCGGCAATATCGACTGGGGACGCGTCCCAACACAGAAAACGACGTGGACAGGTACGTTGGCCGACACAAAGGGAACACGAAGGGATTCCTAACTGTTTCAGAGAACAGGCGTAATGGAGCACGGGTCGGGAGTAGCGTACGGGAAAACATCCTCTGGCCGGACCATGCGTCAACCAGGAGGTCGTAAGTCATGGTCTTTACGACGAGTCTGTTGGAAAGGCGGCGGAAAATTATGCAGAAATACGTGGACCGTACCCGAGGGCCAGGCAGCGGCG
>NT_177315.1:466929-471385 GCF_000188095.3 Bombus impatiens | reverse complement strand
TGAAATCCCGACGAGCTACTCGAGAGGAAGAGGCGGTCATGCAATACCCGGGGCAGACATCCTCTCGGAAGATGATCAATGAAATAGACCGCAGGCGTGCGGGCCTATCCACCTCTACGGTCGGTGCAACTCGTACACGAAAACCGGGAGGCAGCGTCTCGTAATTGATAGACTGAGACGGCGGCATAATGCCGGACGATTTGTCCGGCTACCCGAATACAATCAGACCTATTGCCGGCGAACCGACGCATCGCATTCGTAATCTTTTATGTCTCGCGTGGCGGCCGGTATTCAGCGGCGAGCTGGCGCGCGCACACGCCCTCCGCACCCACACCCACGCGGACCGAAGCCTCTTTGGAAAAGTGTCTTGTTACGCGGCGATATTAATCCCGGCCATTAAAAACTGGACGAGTGAAAAATAGTGGCGCAAAAGGAGCACATCGAGCGAGGAGAAGGCTCCTGGCTACCTGTGTTCGGATGGATTGCCGGTATACCGGCTGCCTTTCTTCGCAAGATGGCTCGATTCCCGGAGAAAGAAGAGAAAAGGGCACAGCTTCTGTTCTCTTCGAGCCACTTACGAACGTGTATCGCCTGTATCGAGACCTCGTAGTTTCACGGTGTCACACGTAGGTGCTGTGGCACACGGCAACGTTAAAGAATGCTACATATTGCGTATGCGTGTTGCTAATTTCGTAGCTGACTTTCTTATCACGACAGTGACAACGTCTGTCGTAGAATATACGTGTGCCGTATCTACTTATCGACAATTGTAATTCAATTTCGTGATCATTTTTACACTCTGCGCTTTCCTCTTGTCCTAAATACTGAGAAAATCTTAACGACTCTATTAAATTATCGACGTGATACAGCACACTGCGTTGACGATTTTTTGACGATTTCCGACGAAAGTTCGAAAATACAGCGAGCCGCAAAGGGTTGAGATTTAAGTTATGTAAATATAGAGAGGTAATGTGGATCGACATATTCGTGGAGAGGAACAGGAAGCAGGAAATCGTACGTATGGGAAACGATTAGACGCGAACGAGTTGTATAGATACGTCACTATCACGACAAGCTGAATCCTAGGAAGTTGCGATGAATGGGGCGGTAGGGGTCTAAGTTTCTTCTAACTAGGAGCAGACACCTAACGTTAGCCGCGTATAATGTCCCCATTCGTCATGAGCGCGCCTCTTTCTTCCACCGTAGCATCGCTATAGAAGCGCATAATATGGAGTCCACCCACCGATCGTCCAATGGAACCTTGAGGTTTCTGTCGGGCTACGTTGGGGGTGGTCTGCGGGTCTCCGAGGGACGCCACGCTGGGAGAGACGAGAACTGCCTAATTGAAACGTTCTCTTTCATTTATTATTCAGGGGCCACGAGATGTCATCTTGCTTCCACGGAATTGGTTCGAAACGAGCCTACGCCACGGACCAACGCCCTCTTCTCCGAAGGAAGTTCGATCTGCCGATCGACACGACGCTTCTATTTAGTCCGAGCACACTCCACGTCATCGAGTAGAAAATCCTAACGCGACTCGAGCTAAAGTCGAGCGACCGCTATTTTACGAATAACAAGATCCGTCTGCGGACTTCTGGTCGCGGCGAACCTGTCGAAAGACAAACGCAAGGAAGACAAAGAGACGATTGGTAGGAGGAAAGTGGAATTAATCGGCGAGCGAGCGATTTCTGGTATGGAGGATCGAGCAGTGCCACGCACAGGTACGCCAACAAAGCAAATAGGATTGCCGGACAACAATGTGCATGCAGCAGCGAGATCCCATCTACGGAGTGATACGGATCGACAACGCGGATTTTCTGGTGGTATCGGACATAGAAGAAGGGGCAGGAGGCACGCGGTAGCTCGCAGTTACCAGATAAGATCTGTTCATCCCCTAACGGGAGGGTAGGACATCGCGGTTTCAACGTCACTCCCATCAACCCCTGTTTTCTAGCTTGCCCGGACGAAAACGCTTTTATACACCGGTCGTTTCGCTTTACTACCGCGATGCTTGCTCACAGGGGTGACTCGGAGGCCTCTGATTTTTCCTCCGGTCCGAATCACCCTCCTCTGTTACTCGCGAGAGAAGCGGCAGCGTGCGAGTTTACAGTTCGAAATCTTTTCGTGCAACCGTTTGTACACTTAATTTTTTATCGATCGTAGAACGTCAGTCGGCTCGTTCTTTCGTGACAATTCGTTCGCGTAAGACGTGGAATAAAAAGAAATTTCGGTTCGTTGACCGACGATTTTTCCAACGCTCGCTACGCGTTCAACTCGGTTGCCAGATATTTCGAGATTATCGTTTTACTATATCCGTACGGAAAACGATAAGAAGATAAAAGCGAATGAAAAAGGAGGGGAAAGACAAAGAGGAGAACAGACTTATCGTTAGAAACACAGGACCATGGCAAAAACGTTCGTATTTATGTTCTCTCTTATTTTACTTCTGAGTTAGTTTATCAAACGGACGAATGATAGAATTATAATAATCAGTGTATATTAAAATCACCTTTTCGCTATACTGATTCGCTATACTATATCACTATACTGATTTTTTGATTTATTCTCCTAGAGAGAACGTTCGTTTATTTATATCGATCGATGAGTTTCTAAAAAGTTCAAATGTAATTCCTGTCGACGATTATAAACAACGTTGATAATGTTTTTCCGCAGTTGAACCCGGCAAATGAAAACGGTGTTGACGCTCCAAGGCACAACAATATCAGTCACTTCGATTCGAATGTCTCGCGTGCCGCTGCGCTTCCCATTTTCTAACCGATACAAACTTTTCCAATATATTGTTCACGTAATGTGTCATTTACATTATTCTATATCGTCGTTTGTTTAGCTTATTTCGCGCCGTTTTATTTTATTTCATTGGTTCTCTCTTAATTTCAGATTATCATCAGCTATTGTTATTTACAATATACTTAGCTAACCGGTATTTTAAATCGAATCGAGTTAAGCCAAGTATATTCGATCATCGTGAGATGAGGGGACATCGAGGCTTTTCTTTCTCAATTTTTGGCAAGATCCTCAATACTTTAGTCTAGACTTTTTATTATAGCTATACTTAAATAATAAAACTTAGAAGTAGTTGTTATAATTCAATCCGATTATATTTGCCAGAGATTTGTGACAGTGGGCTTGGGCTCGAGGTGACACAACTGGTCGCCGAACGTAGCCACGGTCACGGGATGGACGTTTTACCTAACAGAGAAGTGTCAATATTATGGGGCACACGTTGTATTAACAATCAAACCCCGGGCAGAAGCGATGTTGCCGCTACGCGGGGCTGCCAAGCAACGGCGGCTGGAATTTTGTTGATATCCCCGGCCAACATACAACAAAACGAGTGCGGTCGTAAGGAGAGGAAAGTTTTCATCGGTTTTTTATTCTTGCGATCACCTTGAACAGTTTTCACGTCGTCTTTACGTACAGTTTATACCGAGCGTCGCGGCAAACGTTACTTCGTGCTTAAAAGTATATTCTACGTTTAACAAAGAGTCACCCCGTTGACCGTGGATTCGTTATCGAGCCTAAGAACATCGTCATTAACATCTCGAGTGTCTAATCGCCACGGTTATTTGTCAAACTCTGTAAAAATCATATTTATACCAGTAAATATAATCTCTATCGTACAACAACGACGGCTAGTCCGAATTCGTTACACGCTGATAAACCTAACGCTAACCCAACAAATAAAAAGACAGACAAATTGGTCAGGTAAAGTACAACAAAGAACATACATACGTGTAATACGCAGTCTTAGTTATCGCTCTCCTTCCTGCACGAACGCTATATATTTTAATGTCACTATCTGTCTTTGTACGTCGCAAGAAACAAACGCTGTATAGGCACTCGCAGCGTAAGTGCTAGGTCCGTAGTTCGAAAGTTACTGCGCGTCGACTGGCATCGAACATCGCGAGGTAAACAGAACGTAAGGCACGTGGAAGAATTTCCACGAATCAGAGCCGAAATATTTCCCATTAACTGATCCGAGGGAAGGGCGAGCGGTAAGCGACCGAGCGGTATCGCGACAAAGGTTACAGGCTCATCTCTCCTTTTATTATTCTCGCAGCAGTCCACCGTAAAAATTCTAATTTCGCGAACCCTTTTTCGCGTGCTGCGCAGCCCGGCCGTATATCTATGCCGCTCCCTTATCGGACTTTATGGTCTTATATACGTTATACTTTATATTTTATAGCGTATACACCTTTCCGCCTGCCTCGTTCGCCTCGACCAACCCCCGTCTCGCGCATTCCCACCCCCTTCGGCCGCCTCCAACCCCTTGTTCGGTGGTTGCATGCACCTAGCGTTTCTCGAGGCGCGGATATTATGCCGCTGGCGTAGCCAGTCCGCTTCCTCTCTTTCTCTCTTTCTCTCTCTCTGTGCGGGTTCTCGAACGCACCCAGCACACACGCGCTCCAATGTCCCGCGGTCTCTTCAGCGGCGC
>NT_177315.1:466799-466914 GCF_000188095.3 Bombus impatiens | reverse complement strand
AGCGGCGCGGCCCGTTTTCGTTCCTCACCGCCGGCCGCGCGGCAAAAGAGAAACATTTTTCCGGGGCATTACTTTTATCGCGCGGCCGTACGTGAGCTGCGGCCCGCGATACTAT
>NT_177315.1:461280-466734 GCF_000188095.3 Bombus impatiens | reverse complement strand
GCCGGGGGGCGGGAAAAATTCAAATCGGAGGAGGGATCGGTTTCGGGACGGTGTGTATGCGTGTGCTGGCAACTCGGCCGAGTCTCGTGTCTACCGGCAGTTTTCGAGACGCGGCCAGCAGCGCGATACGTCGGACCGATGGAAGCGCGACTTTCGTCCGTCTCTCGCGCCCATTTCAGTCCTGCGATAACGAATAACGCACTGGCTAGTTCCGATAGGCGATCATCTAAATTACGACGAAGAATCTACCGCTTCGGTAGCCCATTTGCATCATGCCCCGCCCTACTTAAGAGGACTGGTCCTTATGACCATTACGGTCGGCGTAGGTGCGAGTTGTTCGTGGAGTTTGTCGAAAATTTACCGTTCGAAACGATTGGTAGACGATATTACTTGGCAAACATCGCATCTTACATTCTTTGTAACACGTCGACTGCCACGACACTCGTATTCGGGTGTCAGCAATGTCTGGTATTTGAGGAGATATTCCAGAGGAAACAATAAAATTATTGAATTGTTATAAAAGTAATACGAAAACGGTTTATTAAAAAAGAATTATGTAGAATGTAAAACTTTAAAGCATTCTATTGTTGACAATAAGTTATTGTTTTCTTTCAATTCTTTAGTATCTTTGTTCGGTCAATTCAACGTCTTTTATTTGCATAACATGGTTTCCATACGCGTCTAATGCTTCTTCCGCGATCATTTTTCCGAACGGCGATATTATGCTGACTCCGTCGAAGACAAAGATTTTCTGTATTTTCATATAACCCTAATAATTTTGCAGCTAACTCTCTGAATATTCTAATATTTATATCCTTCCTAGTTGCAATTTTGCAAAACGTTTACAGCAGAAATTCCCAGAAGGAATCTGAATGCCAAGCTTTCTGTATTTGATTCCTTTTCTGATTGTGGTAGCATGAGAAACCATTAGGTCGGGATAATCTATACCACGCTTTCCTTCATTGTATTCGACAACAGCTAGTGGTTTTAATATTGCGAACAAACGAAACGAGAGATCGTTCTTAAGACCGCCGCTTTAACGACTCGGATTACTAAAATAACGATGGGAGCACCTAGCAAAGAACGCTTGGCACTGAGATTGTCTTGAAAACACGCGTGGCAGTCAACTTGATACCAGAGAAAAACAGTGAAAATTATTTATTTAAAAAAAATTATTTAGATGAAAATGGAAATTTAAAAAGCAGTCGCAGAGCGCGTAATAATCCACGCTTGGTGATAGAAGACAGTCGCAGCGTGAATATAATAACCTAGCCTAACCTAACCTAACCCTCAAGCCTAAGCCTAACCCTCCACTAATCTCTCATGTTCAATTCAAATCCTAATGTACTTCGTCGCAGGTAGACGCGACAAATCCGAAAAGAAACTCACCGAGATGCAGGGAAATCTTTTACCAGCAAAACACCTGTACGAAGCGCGTATCTCGAACGGCGCTGCTCGACGTACCGTGTCCATCAGCTGCCAGCGAATTGCTGAAAGGAAAAGGCGAGAATTTAATTGCCGAGTGTGAAACTGAAACTAAAGCGTTAAAGGTTAAATTAAAGCGAGCTCTGAGAAGACTGAGAGCCGGATAATTACACGATATTGCGTATCGTGCTTCTATTTTCGTTATCTTTACCTGTTCCGCTAATATCGCAACGAAGAAGACGTCTCTCTTTCCTTTATTCGTAACACAGAGCTAACTAAACAAATAAATAAATAGATAAAAGAAAGAACACTGGGAATGCCGGAGGTACACCGGATTGGTAAGAGGTCTGCACTAAAAACCGATGCACCACCGGCTGGAGGGAAAAATGTCCCGACAAACACGCGCGCAGATGGCGATCGATAGCCGCGTCAAGATTCGAGATACCGCGGCGGAATCCCGGCTCTCTCTCTGGCATCGATTCAAAGATGCTGCTTGGAAATCTAATCGCGCACGCGAAACGACTAATTACTCGTCTGACGCACCGTAATCCTGGCAGCGGAACTGACAGATAGCATTGAGAAGGTGCACGATTATCACTCGTCATTGGCCAGCGTGGCTTCCATGGTAGTCGATGTCATCTCGATATCGGGTTATCGTATCAGATATACACGTCCATATCCCGCAAGGTATTACGATTCACTTCGGCACAATAGATATTGTTGCCGGCTGACGTGTGACTGACAGACGCGGCTTTTGCCAATGCCTCTCAGAACCCTGCTCTCTCGTTTCCTCCCTGTTATCTCTGTTCGCGAAGGATATGGATTTCGGATCGATCGAACGTTGATTTAACCAACGCACCGCAACGTGCCAATGAATGGCCACGATCCAACGCGAAAGAACCTCCATTCTCCGGCGATGATCGTTCCGACGCGTCCAAATTGATGCGAGCGATCGTACCGCGGTTTCTACATGTTTCAGCAATAAGCTTTGCCAAACGAATATTCCACGGCTGTACGACGTCTCTTGGAACCGGCGAATCGGAACTACCCCAATCGCGACGTCTTTCTTTTCAAACAGCGCACGCTACCGCTGCCGAGCATCCGGGCACTTACTATTGGCTTGGCAACTAAGTGATTGCGGGTTTTGTCGTTAGGTGGTACTGAGAAAATCCGCAACCACTTAGTTGCCAAGCCAGGAGTAACGTTATGCGAATTTGACCGAAGAATGGAAATCAACGATGAATGAATAATTGGAAGCGGCGCTTGATATCTTTCTGTGGAATCAACGGGATACAAGTGTAAATGCGTTATGTATTAACAAGTATATTAAAGTATATTAGAAAGCATGGAGATAATTTGTTTTAATATCTGCTGTATCCAATCAAAAACTCTAAGATTCTTAATAGACGCACCTTGGTGTGTCACCAACGAAACAACAGATCGCGACCTTGAGATATCTACAGTTAAAGAAGAAATATCCAAATTCAGTAATAGATAATTAACAACCAGAACCCATTAGTTGTTCAATTACTTGACACGAAGGATCAGATCCGCAGGCTAAATATGCATCATCCTTTAGATTTAAGGGGGTGTCCTGAATTAAAATGTTCTAAAACAGCGTGTTTTTGTGATTTTTTTTTTTTTTTTTTTTGAAGGGAAAGAATGAAATGAAGTTATTGAAACTTCAAGTAAAGAAAAAGATTATAAGACTGTTTCATGGGCTGTAGTTTTCAATCGGCGTGAAAGATCCACCTTGTAATCCTTGATTGAAACGAAAAACCAAAAAAGGTTAAATTATTATATATTTTTCTTCTGGACGAACTAAAAAAAGGCAGAAAATGTGTTTTTTAAACAGAAACAATAAACTTCAAGGTGCTATAACAATTATTTAAATAAACATTTTCACGAACTTTTTTAGTTCTTCGAGAAGAAAAATATATAATAATTTAATCCTCTTTTGGTTTTTCGTTTCGGTCAAAAATTACGAGCTGAATCGTAAGTGAATAAAATAGGCTTAGAAATCTGTTATAATTTTTTTTTTTTTTTTTTGCTTCAAAACAAATTTTTTTCTATTCGTTAAATATATATGAAACCATACCTCAAAATTGAATAACTTAATTTCTAAAAAATATCACAAAAAGAATCTATTTTAGAACATTCTAATTCAGGACACTCCCTTAAGCATTAGATTCAGCTAGAATCAAACATACGATGATCATTTATTATTCACGTTAATGTACCACGTCAGAATAATTTATAATTCTCAACGAGAATTGATTGTAAACCACTTCCAAACAAAAATATCTGCTGTAGGTGTAGGAGCTAAGCTCGCCAGGCCCGGTCAAGTTTTTACACCGTCAGATTAAACAATTTTTCAATTTTTGTCAATAGAAATAATTTATATAAAGCTAGACGAACGAAAGAAATAAAACAACGAATGTACAATTTTGAAACCGATCGTTCGACTGGGACTGCTGACGTTAGCGATATATATCGCTGGCTCTTACTCAACATCAGATATTGCTCTTAATCCGCCCTGTAATTTGAGAGTCAAAGAATCTGTAGATAAAGAGCCTGAGAAGAAACGAAGTAGTCCTGTAAGAATTGATATTCCACAAACGCCTCTAAAATCTGCCTAATCGAGTTATCGCGTACCATTATACATAGCCATGGTCCTATTACGAACAAATTATTACATATTTCATGTAAGTTGTAATTTTATAATCGGAATATGTCTCGCGAATGAACGAATCTCTGAATACTCTCGAGAGTCAGCTTTTGCGTACGCGAAAAACTGTCAACTTGACTCTTAACGTAACAACTGTTAGGCATCCTTCCTCCTCTCCATATCGCGAAGACGTCGCAGACGATGCACGTGTATCGTATGGCAAGTTGAACATCACAGCGACGTAAGCGAAGATTCGGAGAATCTCAATTCGCTCTTCTCGATCTCAACTCCGAGAAATACCATTAATTAATTTACCACGCCATTCTTCGTGAATTGAAAAAGGCTAATAAATTTTGTACAACGGTAAACACGGCTCGTCGGCGTTTTAAGAAAACACTAGCGACGGTCCGGCATCGTTGCAATTCGTACAATTTGCGATAGCCAGAGTAATATCGATGATACGGTGGACTATTTCGAAAAGCAATGGTCGGAAATCCGTCAGTGTGGATGGAACAAGGGAGAAGCGAGTATCGACGAAACCGGCCTGGCTGGTTACGAGTTGGTTCCTTTTTTCGTCGAGGCTGTCGATTCTCGGTCTCATTAGCTATTCCGCTTCGGATTCATTGCCATCCGAATGATATGACTAACCGTGCGCGACGCGCCGCTGCATTTACTGTCAAAATTCGCTCGGTCGCAATTAAAGCTCCGTAGCAGATACAGCGCGAACAAATATCTCGGTAGAAAGATAAAGCAACGTCTGGAAGGCGAATAAACGAATACGGAGGTGTCGTTAATCTTCGGAAAGACGATGTTTAACGTCGCTGCGGTTACACGCTCGGCTGGGAGCGTAGCCTTTCCGCTTCGATCTGGAATTTTTTTTTTTTTTGGCTGAAGGGTGCTGCGTGAAATCTATCTGCCGGTGTATTTCCAGCGAATACCGGTGTATTACACGGCCGAGTACATACAGGAGGAGGATGCTCGCATAGCATTATGTGTATCTGGCATCGTAGCTCGGCAGGGATGCGGCATAGGTGCAATCTTCGCACGCATCGACATGTGTATTTAAATTAGTCGCTCCTACGGTTGGTAGCTCTGAGTCCCGGGCTCCTCGGAGTATCGGGAATCGAGCTACACGCTACACGTTTACACGTATTCACGCACAAGCGGATGCACGCACACGTCGATCGACAGGCCTGTGTGCGTTCACACGTACAGGCAGCAGCGACGTGTAAGCTGCCCGGCCAGCTTGTATTCAAATTAACTCGCCGAGAAGCTGTTAATTAGCGGTCCTATTGCTACAGGCCCTTTCATTAGCGGCCCTCGCGCTTCGTTATCCGCGTAACTCTTAAATATCGGGGGCG
>NT_177315.1:457449-461004 GCF_000188095.3 Bombus impatiens | reverse complement strand
GCGCGCGCGCGCGCCCGTTCACGTGCCAACTGTATCGCTGCTTTCGAATTCCGTGAACCTCGACGCGTCTCGACGAGATCCAATCCAGAAGAAGAATAAATTTACGGCCAAGTGGGAACGGTTTTGTGTGTCGCGCGAGTCCAAGGACGAGCGCGGACACCAACCGTTCGACGATAAACGACGAAGAACGAGAACGGCGAGCAGAAACAGATGTCCCGACGGCAATAAAGACGTCGACCGCAACAAGTGCCAATCCCATCGGCCAATTTCGATCCTATCCGGCTGACGTCCGCGTACAACGTTGTTTTCTATCTCGATCCATCGGCGGAATATCGGGGCGTCATGCATCGACGTGCTCGAAACGCGCGCGTATGTAAATGGCCGGCCGCAGCCTGCTCGCTTAGCAGATACCCAGCCTCGATTACTTCTCCCCTTCGCGACAGCCTCGCTTCCTCGGCGACACTTCTCCTCGGCGTGAGTTAAGGCCGGCCCGATATCCAACTTCGAATTAAACGGCTGTGCCGAGAAAACAGCTGCCGCGGTGCGTTTCGATCGGATAAGCGGCTTAATTTCACCGCGAGACACCTTTCCAACGGATATCGCGTCGCGTCTCGTCGCGCAGTGCCGCGACCGGTGCATTAACGTCGCTCGGCGATCGCCCACGGGCAAAACGCGAACGCCACGTCCGACCGACGAAAACGGCCACCGTAGTCCCCGTCTGCCGTAGATCAACGTCGAATAACGCTGCGATATTCCGCGAAGCGGTAGATACCAGTTCGACGAAGCGTTTAATATTTCCTAGATCGGACATGCTGCTTCTTTTCTGCACGCCAGATGCACGCCATATTGGTGCAAGAGACGCAGTCACGCCTATGATCTTCGTGGCGACGCGGTACGACGAATCAAAGTTAAATCCTCCAAGTAACAACCCCGTCAACAGAGGGTAGATGCTGTCTGTAGCCACGGAGATGCGATCAATATTATGCTTCTCTCTCTCTCTCACTTCCACCCTCTCCTTCTCACCCTCGTAATCTCCCTCTTTCCCTCCCCCGCCCCCAGCACCCTCGTTCCCACTCGCCGCGCAGTTTCTCTCCGGCCGATTATTCCGCTTCCTCCTCGTCCACCGTTCTCTCTGCCGTTTCTCGCTTTCTCTCTTCCTCCACCCTCATCCCCTAACCGACCTCTTGCCTGGCTGCCGCCCCGCCGTCTCGCTTCCGCGCTAGCGATGGCCTCAAAACGCGTGGCATCGCTTGAAACTCGTGGCACGGCCTTCTTTCCTCTACGAAAGAACGATCCAACTATCGTCGAGGATTCGAACACAAGCCGAGCGTGGAATTTCGTGGCGCACAGATCCAAACGAGTTGGAAAAATCTACCGGTCGAATCTATCGGCAAACGAATTTCCATCTACCGTTTTCAAACGCGTATTATACGTATTCGATGGCGGTCGTTTCCCAGCCAAGATTCCAGTTTCTCGACTTGTTAGATTTCAGGTTTCGCGGAAACTTCTCGACGCGGAGAGCCTGACACCCATCGCTACTCCTAGACCTCCGCCTTCCGGCATCTTCCTCGCATCCTCTGCTCCCCGTTCCACCCTCTTTCTGCCTTCCATCCCGGTGCCTCTCGCGCCGGTTTCCCGCTCGTCCTCTCACCCTCGGCCATCTCGACCCACCACCTGTGACGTCACTATCGTGGGACGCCATCTTGCCATCAGACAACCAAGGCCTTCCGTTATCGTTCCTCTATATAACCGTACCCTGGCTGGCTTTTCCAACCCTCTCTCTCTCTCGACCAGCAATCTCGGCAAGGATTCCGCCAAGGATATCCTTGTCCTGCTTCCTGCCATCCCCCTGGCAACCCTTGCCTAAGTTGGCCCGCACCAGCACGCAAATTAACGAGATTACTCGAGGGTTTCCATTCCTTCGGGGATGACCTCCTCTCGTTCTCCGATTCACCGGCTCCTTTGTCCACGCGGACGCCAAACACCCTGCTCGGATCGTTCGCCTATTTCGAAACGCGTTTAGACCGTCGAATCTTCACGGATCAGATTCTTCTTTTATTTCCTTTTTCCCGAGAAGTTTGGTGGAAACGTTGGAAGCGAAGGAAACGTTGAGCGCAGAGACGGCCGAACGAAAGTCGGAGTTGGAGTTGCTTTGCGAATTCGTTCGGCTTGGGGAAGACGTTAGAATTCAATTAACGAAACGGCTAATTATATTGTATACGATACAGAAATGAAATATGATAGGACGAGTGTAACGTGCGCTGGCCAACACGCACAATGCAACGACTAGACTGCGGATTTTTATGCAATTTCATGTTTTTATGGATGTAGCTAAAAAGAGCGGAATTTATATAGAGACTTGTTCTACCCACTGAATATTACAATGAGCGCTTTATTTCAGGTATTTTAGGTATTTTCGCGTACCGTGTGCCAAGCCACGAATTGCTACGCAATTGTACATTTTCACGCTGTTATAGTTCTCGTAAATGCATAAATATCGTTAAACATCGGTAGCCTGGTAATCACGTACGAACAGACTTTCCTGGACGAGGAACGAAGATAAACAAAAGACGATGGCGCGTCCAAGGCAAAAGCGTAGGATCGTCGAATGCGTTGAACGAAACAGTGTCGATATTTCGTGTGTTTAATAAAACGTTGCTCGAAAAAGTATTGCGAAATGTTGGAGAAAGTGAAACGTGATTCCTGCGGGTTCCGACCGAATTAATTGCAACGATCACCTTCGCGGGAAGCATATTCGTTAATCGTATTCGCTCGGCAAAGAATATTCCGCCTCGGTGTGAGTTTGCGTCACTGTTTCCTCGTCTGTCAGCGTCGAAACGAATATTAATTTCCACTAATTTGAACGAAATGCCTGCGCAGCGTGGTAACGGCTGGCTAAGCAGAAACTTTTGCCGCGATAATTAAGAAAACTAACCGGAGGCAGAAACTTGCAAATAAATCATATAGCCAGCGACTCGGCAACAGAAGTAAAAAAGCTAAAAGATTGGCCGGACAGAGGGCGATTAAGCAACGAACAGGATGGATTTTCGCTGCGATTTCAAAGACGTTCGAATGGAAAGGAAAGACGCAACTGGAACAGGTGTACAGCTGTGAAGCAACAATCAGCAACTTCTCTCGTTGCCGCACCTCCCAAAACACTTTCGACAAACGACAACGTTCGCTCCTCGCAGCTGTAGCCTTTGCCGTTATCGTTATCAACGATGAAAGAAGAAGAAAAGCAAAGTGCGAGTTTCAGCGCGAGTCCACGTGTTCCCTGCGTTTCCTTTGCCCGGTGGGGACACGGCCTGTCAGCTTCCACGGAAAAATCGAGAAAAGGGGATGAAGCACCGGTCGAACTGTTACTCGAACTCGACCCCGGGTCCGCGCAAAGTGCTGCAACCCCCTGCACGGACGTCGTTGTTCCCGACGTCGACACACGAGTAACGAGCATACTGTCAGCCCTTGCCTAGGCAGTTGGACACAATGGCCAAGCAGAAACGTGTGTGTCGACTGCCTCCTGCCTGGTGGTGGAGGTGTGCGACAGGAGCGGCGGCA
>NT_177315.1:452030-456983 GCF_000188095.3 Bombus impatiens | reverse complement strand
TTCGTTGCGGAAGATCGCGAGAGGGAGAGGACGAGAGGGGTGGCCAGACCACACCGCGTCGGCCGACAATGCTTTCAATTTTAGCTCGCAAACTCCCTCACCGACCATCCAATAATATAACTATGGACGCCCCCATTGTTAGGCGCGCGCGCGCGCCTCCCCGTGCAGCCAGATCTTGAAACTGCTGCGGGATTCGGTTCGTAATTGTCTTGGCCGCTCGGATCTCCGCCACTCGATTCAGTTAACGCCTATTGGTACGCGCCGACCGAAACCCGCTTCCTTGCTTTTCCGAGCTTTCCATTCCGAGCTCCTCGTTGCACCTATTAATACGTTTCATCGAAGTACAAGGTGTCTGAGTATCGATGGTACAAACGAGGAGATTGCAGGTGGAAAAGGTGCGAGCAGAGCGCATAGAATCCCGAGAAAATCCAACTTCAGATCGAACAT
Source organism: Bombus impatiens (assembly GCF_000188095.3). NCBI lineage: Eukaryota > Metazoa > Arthropoda > Insecta > Hymenoptera > Apidae > Bombus > Bombus impatiens. Next base: position 456,536 of record NT_177315.1, on the reverse strand, counting down.
TAAATTCAACTAAGATCGAAAGTTGGATGTTGCGACCTCTTCGACAAGCTTGTACCTGATGCGTGTCGCAAAGAGTAAACGACGACGAGTATACTCGTCAATCAACACCTGAATACCTGTGGCTGTTATAATATGCAATTAAGTCCTAACGAAACGACTGTTTTATTTCTTAATTGTATTACCGACAGGTCTGGTCGTAACACGAAATATCGCCATTTATTCGCGACGAGTATACCCGTGAAAAACAGCCAACTGGTTTAACATTAGCACTACCACGGTCAAATCGACTGGTTTTGCAATTTTATTTTAAAATTCCTACTTCATATTATACTTTTTCCAATTACAACGATGTAATGACTTTCGCAAGGATAACTAAAAGGATAATATAATGAATTTTGTGTTGTTTTCTATGTATTTATATTGGAAGTAATTTCGTATCGAGGCTACTTGTACCAATAGCAGTCAAAATGTAAAAGGGTCCTGCAATCTGTTTATCGAACCAGTTTCTTCGTTTTGTACAACTTGCCACGCGGTTTTCAAATTTTTACCGCGTATCCTTCGATACGACGATGTCAGTTATCAGGAAAATTGCGGATCGATCGCTGGATCGCTAGATGCTAACGCTAGAAACACCACAGCAATCAAAACGACTGGTTCTACAATTTTATAAACGCGTCAACCCTCGTTTAGGGATCCCAGATGGATCGATAATACGAAAAATGTACTACGTAACGTGGAATTGCTTCTGTGAAAAAATAATAAATCCATTCTATTATCACGTATTTTTTAAAGACCAGTCATTTTGGTAAAAATGGCTTCGCGTTAACTATCTGCAGTTCTAGTGTTAATCGTGGAATAACGTAGGTGGTGTATACGTGGAAGATGCACGCGACTCGAACGGAAATTGGCAGAAAAAGCGGGGGAAGGAAACCTCTGGCGGTTGCATTAACGAACGCCGTTTCCAAAGTTGTCCTTCCACGGTCAGTTACTCTCCATAATCTGCGACATGCTCGGCGAGCTGTGAATTGAATTTCGCAAGGATGGCCGCGTGCCGACGCGCTGCGAAAGAGGAAGTTTCGCGGCCGATAGCTGCCGGCACGAACTGCGTGCACGCCTGCAGACAATCGGCCGGATAAGTTTCGCAACTGATTCGAAACATATGCGGTGTACTCGAAGCGAAATGCACGCGGCATCTGTAGTAGCTGCGCGTGCCCCACAATGTGCACTCGTAGCTCGAGCACTCTTCCATCGTCCTCCGGTTATTTTATCGTTACCGTCGAGCCTCCGAGCCTTCGATCCCCCTCGAACGGACCACACAACGCACCAGAGGCCACAGGCCACGCTCGCATCCAACCAGTTTATCTGCCCTTTTTCTCCAAAACCTAATCACAATCGATCGTACGCGAAAGATCGACGGCGCAGGCTTGTCGAGATGATCTGGAAATCTCTGTTTTGTTTCTGTCGGAAAGTATTTCAAGTTTTCCATATATCCAACTATGGGGAACAGCGAGCAATCGCAACATAGAAATTCTTCGATGATTCCAATCGAAAACTCTATGATTCTCAATAGATGCACCTTGGTATGCTACCAACGAAACGATACATCGCGACCTTGAGATACCCACAGTTAGAAATATCTAAATTCAGTAATAGATACAGCATAAGAATTAACAACCAAAAACCATTAGTTGTTCAATTACTTGACACGAAGGAGCAGGTCCGCGGGCTAAAAAGACATCGCCCTTTAGATTTAAACATTAGATTCAGCTAGAATGAAATATACGATGAACACTTATTATTCGCGTTATAGTACCACGCCAGAATAATTTACTTGTAATTCTCAATGAGAATTGATTGTAAAATTCTTCCAAATAAAAAAAGAAGTTTTTCATATAACGCCTCGCATATCATTACAAATGTTGAAGGTGAACGTAGTTATCTGCACACCCTGTATAATAGATTTTTACTGCTGTTAGATGCAACGTTTGGTAATTAATTAATATATCAATGAAAGTATTATGTATATAAGTATGAACGATGCGTATGGTTGAGTGATAAATATATATAAATATATATGTATATGTGTGTGTGTATTATCGCTCACAAGTATCTAGATAGATTTGGTCAATTTGTAGTATTTAACAAGATGTGAATTTGATCAAAAGTGTAGGAATTAACGATGAATTGATAATTACGAGCAACGCTTACTACTTTTCTCTGGAATCATCGGAATATAAATCTGATACGTTACATATTCTATCTGATCTAAACTAATTACTATATTAAAAAGCATAGAGATAATTAATTTTAATAAGTTCAGTTTTAATAAGTTTGTAGTAACGTACGAAGGGACAACGTTAAGGGGAAAAGGGGAACGTTAAGTTTCAGCATTTCTCACGGAAATAAAATGTGTATGTATAACGTCTTTCTGCAACTTCGTCTTTCCTCACAGACATTATATCAAAATAAAACTAAAAAAATTCCATTCTTCCCTTTATTCCGCATCGTTTCCAACTTTTGCTTCTAATTTTAAGTAACACGTAGCGCATTAAATTGTAAAAAAAAATACAAGCTACGTTCTCCTACAACTAGCGCGAAACTCGGAAAATTGTTATTCAAATTAATACGAGATAACGACCAGTGACAAAAACGCGCGCAGGAGCATAGGAAAAAAAGTTAAACTCGAAATTCGATAAAATTAACATTTCCCCTTTTCCCCGTACATTTAACGTTATATGATGTTATATATTTGCTTCTAATAAATTTCACTGGTTGTACCAACATCGGCTAAGTCACCCTATCTGTGTATTTAGAATACGCTTCCTAATCTACCTAAGCGATGCTTATGGAAAATGTAGAAATACCAAGGTTCAGAGAATAGAAGAAGCTTTTCGACAGATTCGCGAAACACCAGGAACCAGGAAGATCTACGGATTCGCCTTGGAACGTAAGGTGGTCTCCTTGAACATCCTCTGCGAAGGTAATTAGATAACAGAAAATTAAAACAGAAAATCCGCTGCATCTCACGAACGAAGATAGATAAGAACATAGGTTCATAGGAACTTTTTTCATTGTTTTTAGGTGTACAATGTACGAAGTGGGTCCCACATGTTCTGTTACAGCCTGTATAATTGAAGTTCGTATAATACAATAGGAGCTCTCCGATTGTCCTCGCCGCCTATTATTTTTCGTTCATATAGTAAACCTCGGTTGTTCGGATAGATGAATTCAACGAATATTCGTTAATCGTGCATTAATTAAAATTTCGTTCGGCTAAATGCAGTTTTACCGTAGGTATCGTTACACTCGTACGTAGCTGCGGTGATTACGATGAACCAAATGATCGCAGTTTGATTTCACTGCAGTTTTGTAATTTACATATATTTTCTTATCAAGGATAGTATTATTATATTAGAAGTTGAAAACGCGCAACGAATGAGAAAGAGGTCACCAGTTAGCTGTTTTCCACGAGTATACTCGTCATGCGAATAAAAAGTAGTTACAACTCGTCGTTTAAATCGCAATTTCACTGAAAGCTAAAGTATATTCGTAAATTTAATTTTGAATATTCGCAGACCAGGACGAAATAAAACGAGCAAATAAAAAAAAATAAATAATTATTACGAAAAGACTATGCATGGCGTAAGCAAAGTGGTTGTCCTTTCCTTTGTAACACATTTTAGGCACACGCTTCTCAAAGAAGGCGCAACAGCTAACTGATTGAAGAAGGCTAACCGCATCGGTTTCTGTATAACAAATCATTCTAAGTGTTCTATTTTAAAAAAATCATTTTAAGTGTTCTATTTTAACAAAGCTTTTAAGTGTTTTATTTAAAATTTACTTTAACTAAGAAATAAGACAATTTAAATAAATAGAGGAAGAAAGAAATTCACTTAAATACCAGTTTTATGCTATTGTTGTATTTTGTAATCTTTAAGTGTATCATATATCTGGAAACAATTTCCAATCCTGCTTTACTTTCGCACGTTTCACAGAAATTGGTGGACACGAAAGAACGTCGAGTGAGATTCGATAAAGGAGCTCCTGAGATAAAAATTAATGTCGAGAAACACTCGACACAGGAGTGCAAAGGGTTAACAAGCAGTTTCAACGAAAATTTTCATCCTTTTCTCTTGTGTATTCGACGTTATAAGTCACTTTTTTGCACACAGAGCAACCGCGCGCAAGTTAACTAAACACGTTCCCAGTCTTAACTCTAATCCGGTCATAAACTCTATCAAATATTATTAGGTGTGTTGAGAATTTTGGATCTTAATAGCCGAAATAATGGTATAGGAACACTAAATTTACACGTAGAATTAACATTAGAATAGTTATATATTTATTTGATGAACGATTTCAAAGATATTCATCGATACGCACTTGCACGCGTCTCGGCACTTTCTTTCATATCAGACTGTTAACTGAACAGTTTACATTCATTTGTTTTCCAGACACACATACTTTCACACACTGATATTCACATACAAGTATCACTACTACGCA
>NT_177315.1:450411-451490 GCF_000188095.3 Bombus impatiens | reverse complement strand
GCTTGGGCTCGAGGTGACACAACTGGTCGCCGAACGTAGCCACGGTCACGGGATGGACGTTTTACCTAACAGAGAAGTGTCAATATTATGGGGCACACGTTGTATTAACAATCAAACCCCGGGCAGAAGCGATGTTGCCGCTACGCGGGGCTGCCAAGCAACGGCGGCTGGTATTTTGTTGATATCCCCGGCCAACATACAACGAAACGAGTGCGATCGTAAGGAGAGGAAAGTTTTCATCGGTTTTTTATTCTTGCGATCACCTTGAACAGTTTTCGCGTCGTCTTTACGTACAGTTTATACCGAGCGTCGCGGCAAACGTTACTTCGTGCTTAAAAGTATATTCTACGTTTAACAAAGAGTCACCCCGTTGATCGTGGATTCGTTATCGAGCCTAAGAACATCGTCATTAACATCTCGAGTGTCTAATCGCCACGGTTATTTGTCAAACTCTGTAAAAATCATATTTATACCAGTAAATATAATCTCTATCGTACAACAACGATGGCTAGTCCGAATGAAGATTCGTTAAACGCCCTAACCTCGACGCTAACTCGACATATATATAGGGTTCTGTATCTGCGACGCGCGTGATTCGTCGAAGGTAAAATTTTCCATTTCAGGTCTAACGTCTCGGACGATTGCGAACGAAATTTCGATCCGATCGTTGGCATTGGGAACTTTATCGGTTTTGGGGTACGGAGGGAACCGCGAAGGCGGGCCGAGGATTATTCGTCTTTGGGGGGCATTATAAATTTCAGGGGTAATCAGGCGGCGCGATCTTAGCGGTGCATGTAGGGTGGAGGGTATGCAAAACGCGAGCACCAGATATCGGCCTAAGCATAAATTCCTCAAGCGTTGTGACACACGCCGCGGCATAATCTCACTAACGGTGTTGTTGTCGGCCCTGCGACGGCTCGAATCTGCGCGAACCGTGCAATATCGTCTGAGATTTATGGCCGACAAAGATAGACCGGAGTGATATTCGACACACGATGAATCGCGCTGCCACCCCGCGATCTAGATGCACTTCCTAATTGGCGAAATTGGCCGGGGCGCCCCCTTTCGTTAACCCGCCA
>NT_177315.1:445298-450066 GCF_000188095.3 Bombus impatiens | reverse complement strand
CCCGCCAGCTCCGTCGGCCAGCGAAAACCGAAGGATTTTCGTAAGCGTTTTTTAAGCGATAGCTCGGCCAAGTTTCTGAGGATCGGATCGGCCGAGGCCAGGCCGGCGTTGGAGGCCGCGGGTGGAGCGCGTTCCGGAGTGTGAAAAAGACCATCCTGTGTCACGCAATGTGTTCTCCGCTCCCATTGGCTCTCCTTTCCGAGAAGATCGTGAACGCCCCCGCGCACGCACGCGGGACGAGTTCTCGTGACCGGTGACAATATTCCCAGCCACCATTTTCGTCCCGCTGCTTTTTCCTTTTCTTTTTTCTTTCTCTTTCATTCTTTTTATTCCGTCCGCGGCTTCAACACACCGCCCATTTTACCCGATCCGAGGGAAGATCCACGACACGCGGAATTACACGCGAGCTCGCGTTTAGCCCAACCTCGCTGCCAGACAACGCGCCACGTTAATTAAGAAAAATCAAAAGGTGCCCGGGATTTCAGCCGGTTTTTAATTAAACGGGATGGAGGGACGAGAGGCTTTCGCGACAAGAGGCCGAACCAGAGAATAACGGCGCACCACGATTAATCCGTTATGAGTGGTAGCCGAAGACAGGCACAATCAATAATTCGCTCCCAGTCTTGTCTGGGCATCCATCTACCCGGTTTCCTCCGCCGATCATCCTTCCTCGAGAAGGAGCTCTTCGTCAAATCATTTATAAGACCGAGGAACCTACTGTCAGCCGGACGAACAAATGATATCTCCGCTCTCCGCGAATCCAACGACGTCAACAGAATTTCGTGCAGCACTTGTGCCACGGAATGTCCGCTGCAGTCCAGAGGATGCGTTAATTGACACGCTCTCTCTCCCTCTCTCTCTCTCTCTCTCTTTCTCTTTCTCTGTATGTCGAAGTACAATGAACGACGATACTCACAGAATTACACACAGGTTAGCAGAAAGTATTTAGATGATTAGCTATATTAAATTTTAATATAAAATTTATTTGACCGATTGTAGTATCTATTATTGGTCGGTTAACAGGTATTATGCTATCGAATCGGTATTATGCTGATCGATCGATATTATTTTATCGCATGATGCACGTTATGTAGTTGTGGCTCGCGTTATGTTTCATCGATATTTGCGATTATCTCAAGATTTATTCACCGCTTTCCTTTAGGTTTCGGATGACTACGATGAATCCAAAATGGGATCCTCGATCCGTAGATTCTTCGGGAGTCGGAAAAGTCAGTTCGAGCAGGCTCCTCGAGGTATGAAGGCGATCACAAGACACATTTATTTACTCTTTTGTTTGTTACACGATATCAGCGACGTGCTGTTCCGATAAACCTTATTATTATTAATTTTAATAAAAATCTAACACACACACATGCGCGCATACACTTCCCCTCTCTCTCTCTCTCTCTTTTTTTCTCTTGGGACTGTTACATGGAATATATCCACGAGCGCGAGAATCGAGCGAACGACGAGGCCAATTAGACGTTTGCACGTTGACTCGTGCGAGTTTCACGAACGCCAGAGATCCGCGCCGAACGTGGCAAAAGCGAGAGAATTTGGTGGACGCATTCCGGTAGCGGCAGCTGCGATCCACACGCCCGGTTCGATAAATCGATCATAAAACAGGGTGCCTCGTCTGGTAAGCGTTTCGCGGAGGAACCGGTGAAACGGCGATTCAAATAAATACGCAGCCATTGGCCATGAATCACTGATACCAATCGTCGTTCCACCGTCGTCGTCCTCGTCGTTCGCCCCGTAGGTTTCGAGAGCGCGGCGGCCGCTCATTTGGAACACTGGAAGCCTTCTGGTTTGATAGGTGTCGCATGATTGAAAGGTTCGCCTCGCGAGCCGATCGCTTATCGATCGATGATTCCATTTCGGTACGTTCTCCGGGAACTTCTCGAAGGGGCTGAACCGAGCCCCGTTCGGAACAGCTTTCTTCGACGACCAGGAAGATATTCCACGAGATATGGTTGCGAGAGTCGATCCCGGTTCTGGGACTAGAGACCTCCTTTCTCCGTCTCTCTGGCTGCCTGACGTTCGTGTTTCGGGACAGCACAGATAACGATATTGAGATATTGACTCGACACGGTCAACGTTTCGAGCTATTAGTCCGAGAACCGTACGAGATCCACGACGAGGGTCCGGGCCTCCGCTAGGACATTGAATAACAGAAGCCTGTCATGGCCAGGGCGAAACTTATTGGCCGCTTCCTTCGGCAATATTTGTACCGGTCACCGAGCCAGCGTCTCCGAATTCTCCGCGTCGAGAGTTGGCCGGGCCCGGAAAAAAGAATTATCCATGAATTTCGACAGCGATAAACGAGTGACGTGACGAAGAGGAATGTGACAGCGCGTACGACGCGCGGATGAATAATTAATAACGCCAGGGGGAACGTAGTCGGGCCACGTTTAACGTAGTTTCGCTCGGCCTCCTCGAGCACCGCTATCGGAAACTAATCCGACCATTAGGGTGACTTTACCCCGCGCCGAGGTGACGTTGCGCACGGGGCTGCCCTTTCAGGGGTGGGCGGTCTGTGTTGGGCGACGTCGCGTCATACAGCATCGATACATCAAGCTTTGCATGCCTGATATGGGAACCGGTCGCTTCTTTCCAGCCCACTCGCGGAATTACGTCACGAGCAGCAGCAGCAGCAGGTTCATGGGAACCGAGGAGGCAACGTTACCGATACCGATCTCGCGGCAAAGTCGAAGAGAAGAAAAGAGACGCACGACTTAAAGCGGAAATATTTTCCGTAGCCACTGCATAGTTGGAATAAAATTTACAGCGGCGAACGAAATGAGGAAGAATAGGAGGGCGAACAGCGGGTCTGTTTGCAAACAGTTTCGAGTAGCCGAACAACGACGCGAACAAACGACCGGCAGATCCTAAGGAAACAAACGGTGCTCCCTGAGCAAATACTCGAAAAATCTGATTCCCTGTTGACGTCGGTGACTTGGCATCCGTTTACCCTATGAATCCGAGTTTGCTTGTCGAAAGGAAGAGGCTTGTCGCCGGGGGAGGGGGCTGGAAACCCCCGACTTTTATACGGACCGATGTCAGAGGGTGCGACAGCCACGTGCCGATCTCTGTGGGATCATTTAGGGCAGGGTGTTAGGATCAAATCTACCGTGAATCGATCTCCCTGCACCGCTCTCGTCTCCTGTAACTTTAAACCGTCGATTGTTCAATTTCTCTCTATTTTTCGTCACCAAACTATTCCCTCCCCGGCGGCCCTTCTTTTTTTTTTCAACTGGCTCCTCTTCGTCGAGGGAAAAATCGACGACACGAGCGAAACTGCGTTTCGAAACGACCTTTCAGCCATCCAATCGCATACTAATTGGAATTCGAGCGAGATACGCGGCCCCGAATTCTGCTTATCGATGCGTACATCGTGTACATTTTCGCGTATCCGACACGTTCGCCGGGCTATTTCCAGGTAGAGAAAACAGCAAATCTAATCGACCCAGAGAATTTCTTTGCGTTGACAATATCAAAGCTGTATGGATTATTTTCAAGTACTTCGCGTTCTTCTGTACGTGTACACGTACACACTGCATGAGTTAGTCTTATCTGTTTGCAACGTAATAATCGATCCAGATCGTTAAGGAAACGATTAATCAAATGGAAGTTTCCATTCGTATGGCGTAACGACGTAAAATTCGTGCAAGAAGACAATAAAAATTGCTTGGTAGAGTTAAGGATGACGAATCGACGCGATGACGTCCGCAATTGTACCTCGTTGATAATTTAGAAGGAATTAACACCGAATACAATTAACGTAAAATACGATATGTTTATCTGGCAATGTTTACACAAACATGAGAGCCAAATCAAGTAGAAATGTCAAATGTAAATAGAACAGCGTAACGGAACAAAATGGATCACGCGTAATTTAATAAAACAATATAAAACAATATGTTATTTTTTTATGAAACGAAAGACACTTTTGCTGCGACCTAATGCAAAATATAAATATAATCGAGAAGATACCGATATGGATGTCGAACCGATCTATAAACGACAAACGTAAACGAGAGACGTACAGTTGCTACGATTTCTATAACGTCGAACGTGCGAGTTCTTTGCCTTCAAAGGTGCAACCGCGACAACTATCGAAGGTTTCTTAGATTTCTAGCTACAACGATGGCAAAACGTCGTATCGCTGAAAACAATGGCGTTGACGAAAATCTTGTTGAGAAGTTTCAAGTTTCCGGCATGGGATCAGGTTTATTTTATTTATCATCGGCCTATCAGAATATCTCATTCCGCTTGTAAATACGCTGCCACTTACGTACGTTACGTCACGCACACGCGTAATTTGCGTCATTATTTAACCATGCAATTACGAAGTTTGTTGGAACCTAAGCCGAGCTACGTCTTTCCTATCGTCTTTAATTATCAAGATCCGTCACCTGGGATCACGCTCGATGGAAATCGTGCGCGAAAAGTTGGCGAGATCGATCGGAGCGTCTCTTAGAAACGCAAGAAAAGAAAGCAAAGATACGGACGGTTGAAAAAGCAAGTCGGAGTCGGAGGGAGAAGGGAGGCCGATAAACGGGAAGAAAAGGGTGCAAAGGAGCCGGAGGCAGGCACGTCGTAGGTGCAAAGTTTAACAATGCGGTTCTACACGCTGCAGACCGCGCAGTGCGTTCACCTAGCACCTCGGCCTCTCTCGCTAGAGCAACGATTTATGTACGGAGAAGTCCGCCCACTTCTAGTATCTTCATCTCGGCCGGAGGACGTGCCTCTCGGCTCGAACGAACGA
>NT_177315.1:427963-444838 GCF_000188095.3 Bombus impatiens | reverse complement strand
GTGCCTCTCGGCTCGAACGAACGAGCGGAGAACACGGGCGATCACGAGGAAGAGAGGGAACGAGAGTGACTGTCCTCGGTAACGGCCATTCCAATCTTTTTGCTCGCAACTTTTCGACGCCACCACGACTTTACGTTTATCCTTAACCGTGTCCTGTCACCTGGCTCGCCCATTTTCTCCGCTAAGAACTTGCACAACGAATGGAGAGGGGGACGAAGAACTGGCCGACGAACCAGAGTCCCTGCAGGCCACGCTCTTCCGCGTCTCGACGAATTGATCAACGCAAACAAATAATCGAGAAACGGTCGGTTGTTGGAAAATCTGGCGAAAGAAGCCAGTCCCGATGACGAATATACCTGCAGACCGAATAACGCGTACGAAACGAGCTCCTTAGGAACGTGCACGAAGAGAAGAAAGGAAGATAATTGAACGAGGCCGAGTTTTCGAGCAGGTGGAACTTGAACTCGTGAATTTAGAGGTACAGGCAGATTTCGTAGAACGTATGATTACGGTTTGAACCTGCGAAAGGGTTGGAAAGAAACGAAAAGTAAAAAAGGAAGAAAGCGTCGCAATCCGGTGGAATTTATTCGCACGGTGGAGCGGTGAAACGCGAAAGATAAATATACACGGTGTTTATCGATGCAGCAACTTGACCTGTTCACGGGGGAAGAACGATGCCAAGGAACGATAAAGGGTGGAAGCCTGGACCGTGCAAGTTGGCGATACTCTGGGCGCTGGCTCGTTATAAATCAGTCGGCAAACCATCCCTAACTAAATCGACTTTGCGTAACCAAAATTGGGGAGGGTGGTAGGTGGAGGGTTTGCGGTGGTTACCGGTGTGAAATGTTCCCATGGGGGGTCCCGAAGAAAAGAGAACGACCCCATATAGACGTTCCGGACGATCCCTAACAGGACAATATGTTAGTCGCCTTTCGTTACGCTAGCCACCAGACATCCGATTATACGTATTATCCTGTAAGCGGCTGATCTCTGTGAGAGAATCGACTTTTATCTATGGTTTTACCGCGGCACGGAAGGTCTCGTGACTCGTCGTTTGATAATTCACGATTACTCGTTACGTTGCATCGTCGTAATTCGACCGAGCGGCGTTTCCGTGCCTCTTGTTAATCAGCCACGATTTCGACGAGTAAACATTCCATTTTCTCAGGTAATTAAAAAGAGCGTTCATTATTTCGGGCAAAAATTAATTGGCCGCGCGGTGCGCCAGCGTTAACGAGAGTGTTTTGCGCGTCGATCATACGGCACGGATGGAAGAAGGAAACTCGCAGCACGATGAAAAATGGAAAATGCGACCCGCGGGCGAACGAGGTCGTAAAAAAGACTTTCGTTTTCTCACGTGCCGCGCTCGGTCAGACGCCAAGCCGCGTCGGGGTTACGTCAGTCTAATTAAAGGAACGATGAAACTGCGCCTCGATAAAAAATTCTTGCGCAACCCGCTGAGAAAATACGCGTTCGAGGCCATTGTAAACGATTCCCCGGCTGTATTTTTATCTCGCACCTTCCTCCACGGATTACGATTCCTTTCGTAATCACCGATCGCTCGGTGATCGCCGTAGACGAGATTCCGGCCAATCGGCAGAGCTGCGCTTTTTAACTCGGTGAACCCGGCTAAATTCCTACACTGTCGCTCGTACGTTGTTGCGCGAACAGCTTGCTCGATTTACGATAACAATACGCGAATATCGTTAAGATCTATGAATCAGTGGCGGACTAAAGATGGAAATCGATACTCGCTATCTTCTCTTCAAATCGATTCGTACAGATTATACGAGATAAATATTCCTTATTTCGTGTCTTATCGATGACACGTTCAAATGAAACACGCATTCGTCCAGGTGCCAGCTAATTTGAGATACCACTGCCAGAATCACGACAGTCCGTTTATTGGTTTAACAGGAACTTCTGCATCGTATTTACGTAGCATATCGGTAGGAGAATAACAAAGTGCATAAATGACAAAGCTGATGCGCGACGCTTGCAGATGGCACGATTTTCTCGTGGCGTACTATCGTAGCTTCTACGATTAAATTTTACGGCGTCGTAGGGACGAAAGATCGCTGGTCTTTCAGCTCGCAAAGGGGAAACGTTTCTGTCAAGAGCAACGAAGAATACGATGCCTACGGAAGACGAAACGCTTCTCGTTAGAAACTCGTCCGATCGCAGAATTAAACCGCATCGACGTTTTCCCAAGTGAATATTCATTTCTCGTCGGCAGCCCGAGCAACCGACAGATCCTGTTTCACGGTTTCTCTTTCATTATAAATCGCGGCTGGAAAGTATAATAAACCATTTCCTTCGCGCGTGCACGAGAGCCGCTTCCTTCCACCAATAAAACGTAAAACAACGACGATACAAAATGGAGAGAGAGAGAGAGAGACTCGAAAAGCGTGTGCACGCTGGTCTACTAGCGAGAGTGTAAATCCTGTGCAGGAGGAAAGAACTAATCACAGAGGGAGTATCCTCGTAAATCTCAGGTCCGTGTCATTGGCGAGTCGCAACTCAGGATTTAATAACACGCCAGAAGAGCTGGCCGGTGCAAGCTGTTATTTGGCTATGCACCACTTTCGCCCGTAGGCTAGTCACACTTTCTCGATCGGACTTTCATACTCTGCATCGCGGCCAACCGTCGAAACGTAGGACCCGATCCTCGAAAACGTTTTACATCGGCCGCTTTGTTCCACGCTACAACGACGATAACCGATGTACGATACGACGAACGCTAAATCGTTACACCCTTGTCGTACGCGAGTATCTTTGCCGGCGAGAGCGGAGGGTCGAAGGGCGAGGAGATCGACCGGGACCCCGCGCCACGGCGCCCAGACCCGACCCCCTACGAAAATGATTTCGTAGGGTGAGCACGGAAATCTGGCCTATCGATGACGGTGTCACCCTCGAGTGTCGGGATTAGAGATTAAATAACCAGCATCCCCGAGTTAACCGCCCTTTTAACGCCGCCCCGGGACGCACAAGTGCCCGCACGTGAAATCGCGACCGAGGAGAATGAACCGTCGCGATTCCGATAGCGTTCGTACGCTACAAGTTTCGTTTCGCTTTGACTAAACGAACGCTCATCGCTCGAAACTCGCTTGAAAATACTTTGCCACGCGGAAATAATTGATATTTTCTGTTCTTTATTATCGGTCCATCTTGGTCTGTTAATACAAAACGAAAGGAACTCTTGAGACAACATGGTATTCGCTAATTGCGTGTGTACTAATGGAGACCTACCCCGTTTATTTTCATCCGAACTTATTTTTTATCCCTGGGGTTGTAAAAATTACCCGCAACGGAGTTCATAAAATATTTCCGGCTATTATTCTTTTATACCTCATTTCCGGCTAATTGTTACTTACTCACTCTGTACATTTCTATTACTTCGTATACGTTTACGACTGTATTTGATATTGCACGTGCTAGGTATTCGAGCGTAGTTTAATAAACCGCATGAATTTCAATCAAATTAAATCGAATGAAATGGAATTAAATAAAATTTCAGTACAAAGCAAGCGTTGGTTTAAACCATCCACCAAAACTACCTTCCTGATCGTGTTCGCCTCTTTGGATACGACACGACACGGTAAATAAAAAGGTCGCGAGTATTCTTATCTTCTAGTGGAGGAATTTCAGCCACGCGGTCAAGTGGTTCGCATTTTTTCCTCGAATTAACATATTCTCGCCGAGTTGTGCGTTTTTTGCTAGTCTTCTTCCCATCGTCGATAGTCTTTTCTGGGCTGTTCCTTTAGAATCGCCGAGTTGTGCAGTGTCTTTACGCCGGAAACGGATGGCCGCGGCCCATCGGAATGAGATCATTAAGAGGAGATTAGAGGTGGTCGGGCCAATTAAAATTTTACAACGGACAAGCGCGTCTCTTGCGAGTAGCGGCAACGAGAACGATACGCCAGGTCACGAGTGGTCGGACTGTAATTGCAGGCGCGTGGACGACATCGTGGTCGATCAGCCTCGATAAGATCGACGTGACCGACGAGGACTTACGATTCCACTGGCTGTCGAAAATCCAGCAGAGGTCGACCTTGCCCCGTAATTTCTAACCAAGTTTCGCCAACTTGTAATTGTTTACTGTGAAGCACCAGGATCGGTATATCGATAGATTGGCACAGCGCAGCGGCGCGTTACGCGGCACGATATTGCCAAACCGTAAGAAACAATAAAGCGCGGTATCTCGGGCCGCGATCGAACACGAAGAAAACAGCACGCAACACGAGCTTCTTCCTCCGAGCCGTCACATCGAACCGTGTCCACGCATTACGACACACCGACGAGACGCGACACGACGCGACGTCACCTCCGTTTCTTCCTACGCGCCACTAGAGCCCAGAGTCTTTTTATTTAAAATAAATATGACAAACAGTTCGTCGAAATTCAATAACAAATGAGAGTCTGTTCGAAGATACGGAGTTCCATTATTTCGTTGGAGAAAACTAATTACAGTCGTGTAGTTTATGATAAAAATATAACAAATAAAAATGTAATAAATCTTATTCATTTATACAGGGCGGTTGGTAACTGGTGGTACAAGCGGGAAGAAGTCGAAAATATAGAATAAAATTTTTTTTTTAATTTTTCCATCGAGACATCTACAGTGAGATCCGTTACAACGTGCCGCACGCGTACCGAGCGAAAATTCAAAGTCGATTTTCTCTCAAGAAAAACTTGTATTCTATATTTTTGACTTCTTTTTTCGCGTAGAATCACCCCCTTTCCGTTTGTACCGCCAGTTACCAACCACCCTGTATATTACTATAATTAGCTTTTTTTCGAACTAAAATTTCGAATAGTAACGTAAAATAAGAAATAACAGTTTTTGGTTTACATACATATAACAGATGTACTAATTATTGTAAATTATTCGCTGTTAATAGCATTCCACATCCAAGTACTTCATCAGATAATGGACTGCGTGATCATTAATATAACAGTAGAGGAAGAAAACAGCCTGATAATGGAAGAAGAGCACTTGTTGGCAAGATCAATCATGTTTGAAAGGGTACGCACTATGCTAGGCGTATTATATCTGAATAGAATTAAGAATATAAGAAGAATGATATAATTGGAACGGAGCATCAGAATATAAAACGAAATTAATTAAATAGAAGTAGACGCTACCAGCGATCACACGTATCGGAAGTCTGTAATTTTGAGACGCAAGTTTCATACTACGATAGAAAGACTATTATGTTTCGAACGTTATGTTCAAAGTCAAACAACCAATATCTGAATTTCAAATGAGGTAACGAATAGCACGGTAATTTATTTTTCAAATTTGCCATTGGTCTATTGACATCGACCAAGATGCAGCGGAGCAACTAACCGATAGATAGAAATTTTATTAATTAACACATTCTATGTATTAATTGATATACAGGGTGGCCCAGTATCGATGGTACAATCGTGGAGGAGATCGTATAACACATGAAGAAATCGTTTTGTTCTAGAGAAAATCGCCCTTGAATTTCTACTAAATGAATTTTGACTACCGTTAAATAATAATAATTGTCGTTAAAGATAATATTCTCGGTAAACGGACCTCGATCCATTCACGCAGAAACGTACCTATCGAATTAAAAATTTATTCCAAAGACAAGGCAAGTCTTCGACAATTAAAAAGGAGAAAATTGTTGAAGCGGTCACCACTTCTGAGAAAACTCTACATCTGATCTTTTTAATTTTCTCAAGCACTGAAGCCATAGACTGGGACGAAGGCAGACCATAGATGATAGACAGGCGACGATGGCTTCTGGGTTTTCAGTTATAGGGTAACACTGGTAGCCTGTGGATCTGGACCAGCTCAAATTATATTCCTACTTGTACTTACACTTCTGTATCAAAATACATTTTCTACTTTACAATTTACCCACGCGTTCCTCTGTTCGTATGTCTAATAACCTGAACAGAATCAAAAGTTTATTGCAAAGACAAGACAAGTCTTGCACAATTAAAAACGAGAAAATAATTAATAAGAATTAATTCAGAGAATACAGCTGTGTATACCGTACGATGACCAGCATTTTCAACAATTTTTCCAGTAAACCCTAAGAGTCGCATACTTTGTTATTATCCATAAACCTACGGCATATGGTTCGTATGGCATCGTATAGTATCGTTTGTTTATGCACTACATTGTACAGGTATTATTTTATTTGATATATTTGAGTAATTACTCGAATAAACGATTATCTCGATAATGCCCAGTCCTGGTGGAACCAAAGGTGTCTTGGCCCCAGGTTTATTGGATATTCAGCGGACGTTGCGTATCACCTGCTGGCCGGGCCCGATGACTGCTCGAATTCTAATTTACCGGGCAACGAATATTCGTTGGCTGTGCAGGGCCCGGCCGGATTGCGGAACTAGCAGCGAGCAACACGAAGTAGCAACCGAAGCAACGCGAGGAAAGGTGAAGCGAGGCGAGACGAGGCGAGGCGATTCCCCGATCGGGCCACCGGGCCCCACCGTATCGTTAATTCCAGGTTGTAAGCGCATAATGTATGCGGCCATTAACCGTAATGAACACGGCCGTGCTTTCTTCCGAAGAACCATATTCCGGAGAATTTGCCGGGAATTTACGACGCACGACACGCTAAGAAGGCATGAATTACGTCAGTGCAGCGTTAAAACCGTCTACGATCGACGTCGCCTTCTCGCTAGGCCGGCTGCTAGTTCGTGTAGCTGGACGGATAACACGGACGAAAGATCGGCCGGATTTTCGGATGATCGTGGAAAGCATAGAGCAAAAGACGGTACACGGTGACTGGGACGCTGCTGTGTGCCTCTTCGATCGAAATATTCATGAGGGCCTGGAGAAATTTGTGGTCGAAAATTGTCGGCGATTCTCGTCGGTGTCCGACAAATCGCCGGCTATTTTCTTAATATTATAATCGTGCTGTTTGATCGGCGCGGAATAATTTTTCAGTTTGTCATCGCAGTGGCCTCGTCATGGGAACGGGAATTACGCTTCGAGATTACGAAATCGACAGGGGGCGCGTAATCCCCGTTAGATTCGTCCACGTAAAACAAACACACCCACCATTCTCGTCGAGTTTGCCATAGTATTCTCACAGGCTACGGGAATTATACATCCCCCTAACGCCGTTTAACTTTGTCCGCCGAAACCTTACACCCTCGTTTCTGTCGTTCCGCGTGCGTTCCATATTCTTCGATCGGATTAGAACGCGCCGTGACTTCTCGTTGGAGAACGCGGAATTCGGTGGAACGCGAACGAACGAGAAGGAGGGTAACGCGGCTCGTCGACGCCTCGTTCACAGTCCAGTTGGCAGGAACGCGATTAATCGACTATCCAGCAGCGCGAACAGAGGGCCATCCTCCATCAACCAGTTGCGGTTCCTTTTTGTCCGACGACATGGGAAACGAGCATCTCTGCGCGCGTCTGCTCTCGCTCCATTAACCAGATAATGAACCGATCGCGAGTTAGTCCATCATCTTCGTAGCCGTGGAAAGGGGACGCGAGCATCGTCCGACGTGGCGCTCAGACCACAGCAGTTTAGAAAGTACGCGCGTTGATATTTTCGTTCGGTGAAATCCGAATAATATCGCGGAGGAGGCGGAGGAAACGCGCCGCTGGGAATGAGATCGCGGCGATAAATCGCTGTAGTCTCGAACCAGCCTCGCGCAATAACGATAACAAGCTAATGGCCTAATAAATAAGTAACCGGAGTCGCAACCCTTTCCGAGTTTAAAATTTTAGAGGGGAAGGGTTGGTCGGTCGATCGTCGCGTGTGAAACGTTTCAAGTATATCGATTCGAGACACCGACAATATGGTCCAGAGAGGGGTGGACGCCGGGCAAACAGGGGGGCGGTCAAATTTGTAACACCCTTCCCAGCCAATCGAGAAATAGTTCTCGCTCGAATTTTTATTTATGTATTTATTTAGTAATTTACGAGCGATACAGTGTATTTGTCGATCTCAGCCGGTAGGCCATGGATTAACACTAGAACTACACGAAGCTATTTTTACCAAAATGACTGGTCTTTAAAAGATACCTAATAATAGAATATTTGTATATTTATTGATTTATTACCTTTTCACAGAAGAAATTCCACGTTACGTAGTACATTTTTCGTATTATCGATCCATGTGGGATCCCTAAACGAGGGTTGACACGTTTATAAAATTGTAGAACCAGTCGTTTTGATTGCTGTGGTGTTTCTAGTGTTAGCATCTAGCGATCCAGCGATCAATGCGGAATTTTCCTGATAACTGATATCGTCGTATCGAAGGATATGTGGTAAAAATTTGGAAAACGCGTGGCAAGTTGTACGAAACGAAGAAACTGGTTCGATAAACAGATTGCAGGACCCTTTAAAAATTTTGACTGCTATTGGTACAAGTAGCCTCGATACGAAATTATTTTCAGTATGAATACATAAAAAACAACACAAAATTCATTATATTATCCTTTTAGTTATCCTTGCGAAAGTCATTACATCGTTGTAATTGGAAAAAATATATGTTGTAGGAATTTAAAAATAAAATTGCAAAACCAGTCGATTTGACTTAGCGTTAAAACGCACATATTCGTTCATATGGCAATGTTCTTCTAACATAAAACTCTGGGTCGAACCTTTAGCCTCAGTTTCACTGTCCCAACGCTTGTCTCGTAATCTCGCAATTATTTGTATCTTGATGCTAACTATTACGTATAATCGCTAGTGTTTTTTTAATTCCTTCAAATTGCTCGTTGATATACGTGCAATACACCTATGGGTTATCGTCTAGCGAATATCCAGTATCCTTTGATTAATTTACTGGCAACATAGCTGCGACATAGCCGACATATTACGCAAAGGTGAAGAGGAATTACAATGTAAAATACACAAGCAAAAAGAGTAGAAAGAAACTGATCGGCAACAACTTGTTAATGAGAGTTAAATAACTGGGAAGCTTGTAGTCCGAACTTACAGAAGGAAGCAGAGAAGCTTCTACTTCGGTCGGAAATACCGTTTACTTACGTAATCGCATGTTCCTGTCACGGACACGCTAAATCTATCGTAATATCATTTATAAAGAAGCGAACACGGAAGACCGGAGTATTACGTAAGGAACGAACCATTGAAATTAACAAGCCAAGTGAAGTAGCGGAAAACAGTGAACAAGGTTATCGATCACTTTGAATATAAAAATAATATCACCAAGGTTTCCCGTCTCCCTCGATATTAGCATATTATCATTTTGCTAAATACGAGGTCCTCTGTGTCCTGCGAATCGAGCAATTTCCTCCGCGTTTTTCCAATAAGTCGAACGTACTTTGTTCGATAAGAAGACCGCGCGATATAGCAGCGTATTGTACCTTCAGCTACGACCACGGAATTGTAAACAGCTTTTCAAGCGAACAGATTTCTCAGATTCCTACAGAATCGAAAGGTAAATGCAACGGATCTGTTTGCCACGTTCGCCGTGTTAATATGCGATATACTTGGACAGCCTGGAATCTGCAACGAGATTCCGCGACGCTGGAACCGCCGCAGTACGGAAGAGAAGCGTGAAGCTGGAAATCAGCAAGTCAACGCCGCCGTTGCTCGCAGAGACGATTCCGCTCGTCGTTTTTCCCCGTCCTTGGCGCAGGCATTCATCGACGACTGAAAGGAAGCAGGACGCCGCTTGTCCTAGAGCAAAAAACGATGGCCGATACAAGACGGATCCGCTTCGCTTCCGCGTGCATCGAAATGACAGGAGGCGTGCTCGCGGCACGGCACGCTTGTCCCGCCGCCCCTCTTTGCCATTTCAATGCTCCAATCGACGCTGACAGTGACAACTGTAACACCGCACACCCGATACCCATGAGAATCCCGTGGCTGAGCGAGTTTGTTCGCTGCCAATGGAAGAATGCCAGCCTATCGCGGAAAAACTGGCGACCGATCGACTAGTCGACGGATACGTCGGCGTTTCTTCGTGAAAAAGCGCTCTAACGTTGATGGAAAGTCGAGCGGTACGCAGGATCACCCGTAATTCGTACGAATGGGGTCAGGCGGATTCTATGGCTCGAAATGGGACGAAAAGCGGGAACTGCGTGGCAGGATGTGTCGGCGGGAAAGTCTAGTTTGGAGATTTGGCAGACGTATGCGAACTTGACCGATTCTCGGATGGATAGGAATGAATAATTAACAGGAGATCGTTGTACGCGCCAGAGTAAATTGAAAATGAAGAACGACGTTTGGTGGTTCGAGCCCTCGTTCCGGGGGATTCAGGAGAAATAGTAGTTGAACGCGTTAGCGAAGAATTAACTCGATACACGCTGGAAGATTGTTTATTTTTGACAAGGTATATTTTAATTACGAAGTTACGATTAAACGGCAATCATTTGGTTCTTCATGATACTTGGATTATATTCGACTAGAATCAAACATACTATAAACTCTTATAATCCAAGTTACAGTACCACGCCAAAATAATTTACTTATAATTCTCGATGAGAATTGACTGTACAGATAAAAAAAGAAATAACAGTTGGCGATTATACAGCACATTTCTATGTATTAGGTTGTCTAAGTGTTTCTTTCGTTTTATAAGAAAATAATAGACGCACAAGACGTTTTCTGTTTTATATTAGTTTATCGAATTATGCACGAACGTAATGATAGAAATAGAACGAAATGGATCGCACCTAATTCAATAAAATAATATAAAACAGAAATTGTTGTTCATCTATTATCACCTTATGAAACGAAAGAATAATATGTAGTTATTCATAGTAAGAGTAATAGTTATTGATAATTATAGTTATATTATTATATATAGTTATTAATATATAGTTATATTATTATTATTGCTTAGTCCGTGCCTTTCGGCCTTTCTCTTTTATCTATTTCGCTTCTTATATATCTACCTCCCCTCTTATCCACTCTATTATATTGCACTGCCTTAATTATTCTATCTCTAAAATTTAAAAACTAATAACTAAAAACTATTGCAACTTTTGGTTTTTTGGGTTTTTGTCTCCTTGCTGTGCTTCCTTCTCGTCGTTCCTCCTTTCGTCTTGTATCGCCTTTCTCTCCTCTGTTATTGCTTTTAGTTCTGTCAGTCCTTCTCCAGTCTCATTCAATGTTTTTCTATGTCCTTTGGTCCTCCCGTTATTTCGCATTCTTCTATTACATGTCTCGGGTCTTCTTCTTTCCTTTTACATAGCCCGCATCTGTTTTCTCCCTCTTCTTTCCAGTATTCCCTTGCTTCGGTCTCGTTTCCACATCTGAATCTTGCTAATATCTTCCTGTCCTTCCACTTCAGCCTCCCTTCTGGATACTTTGGTAACTCTTCTTTGGCAATTTTTCTGTAATGTATGTTATATTTAAATTTCCTTATCCTTTTCCCCTCTCTCCTGCTTCTCTCTTTCTTCTTTCTTCTATAATCTGGTCTGCCGCCATCCTTTCCTGCTCTTCTCTTGCTTCCATCTGCGTCCCTCCATTTCTCACCTCTTCTAGTACCCTCTTTCTCTTTCTTGCTCCTTTCCCTTCTTGGCCATTTCCCCAGTTTCCCTCTCTTTCCTTTATGCACTCCTTTACTAGTTCCTTTTTTGATTCCAAGGCTTTCCCTTCGTACCTTGCTGCTCTTCTGAATGCTTTTTCTTTGATTTCTGTTGGCTCGCGTTCTTCTATCAATACATAATTTGGTGTTGTCTTATCTAAACCTAAGATCCATTTCACATATCTTCTTTGTATTCTATGCAGTCTTTCTTCCACGTTCCAGTCCCATACCTCTGCTCCGAACAGCACCACGTTAATGTATAGTTATATAATAATATATATAATACATTATATAGTATATTATATAGTACATGTATATTATTATATAGCACTATACTACTACCATGGTAAAATAGTACTATATTATCGTTTGAATTGAGTTTCGAAAATCGATATATAACAATAAAAGCGACCCTTGCAATTGCCGCACCTTGCGAAACAACGTTCTTCCTTAACAAGCTCCTCATTTCCGGATTCTTTAACCAGGTAACTGCGAATTTTAGTTCCAGAAATTTCTCATGGGATTAGGTCGTGGAGTAAATAAATATAAGGGAAATACAAGCATACGCGTGAAACGCAGCTAATTGGTTAATGCTCGAATTGTAAAACAGATTGAGAAAAATATTCTGAACAGGTAGAAAGACGACGGATGTGGATACAACGAGCGATGCTTAAACAGCGAATGTGTATATTATTACATAATAGTAAATAATAAAATAAATTATTTAATTACATGAAGAAGTAGCAAGCGGTCAGGATGGTTACAAACAGAGGCAAATTTTGAGATTCGATTCTTTGGAGAATGAGGCCAGGGACGAAGGAAACTACGTTTTCAACTTCTTTTCACACGTAGAGTAACCTCCCATCGATCGTCCAAGCGGGAATTGACCACGTTTACGTACACTTTGCAAACCTTCGAACCGTATTTCCTGAAAACGGAAAATCTCCGACGCACCTATCGTTATCTCCGATTTTCGTTTTATTTCGAGCCACGGACTCGCCCTGGTCCCATTTGTACCGCGAATTACGAGCCACCCTGTAGTCGCTGGAAAACGGATAGAAAAAGCAAATTTCCCACTACGCCCACTTTAAAGCCCTTTCGGCGGAAGGGTTGCGTACGAAATTTCTACATCCATCATCTCCGTTGGCAACCCCTTCACGGCCAACCCCCGACCGGCACGCGCCATTATAATGCTCCGGCTGAACTCGCTCGAAATTTAACTGCCCTTTAAAACTTTAACTACGGTTTACGAGCTCGCTGGCGCACGTACGACGAGAGCCAGAGAACAGCATCGAGCACGGTGAGGCGCCGTCTGTTTTTACGAGCCTTCTATCTCGCGCCCTTTTGTTGCACCGGCGAATCGACCAGGCAAAATGGAAATTTCATGCAAGAGCTTCACGGCGGAGACGTTATCCCAGGCCTCTGGGATACGTTCGTAAAATTTCCCGTGGAACGGTAAAATCGCAATAAAAATTCCTGCCACCGCGCTATGAACGCCGCGAGATTTCCAAGGGTGAGAACACGGCGAGCAGGTTCGGCTGGCGGTGCAGAAGGTTGTTCGACTGAACGAAGCAAGCGAGACAAGCGCGACATCGCACAGAGACTAATCAGCTCGCGACACTATCATCGTCGCTATCACTCTGTGTCATTACGCACTTGTTTTACTCGCTTTGTTCTCTCAGTCAACCGAATAGTCCGTCACATCTGCTCGCTATGTTTTTGCCTTAAGAGAAGAGAGTCTTGGTAGGGCGGCAATCGCAGAGCGGCAAATTCAAAATCTCCTTGGGGAATTTAAAATCATAACGAGGCATCGTTCGATAAGTTCCAAGGTAAAAGTAGGACGAATATTTCACGAAAGAAATGTCTGAGTTGGTCCGAAGAAGAAGGCGGTCAAACGTAACGACGATTCTTCATGCTCGCTGCATTGCAGTTTGTCCCGTGACATTTTTATTTTTATTTATTTATTTATTCTTATTAATCAACGATTTGAGCAACGCGTAGCGTCTATGTAAATATTTCATTTTGTTCGTGAAATAACGTTTCAGTTTTCCCATCTCGCGCTTCCATTTCACAGTTACGATCATTTCAAGTCAAAGTGTTCCAATTCGCTTTTCGCAGTATCGCCGACTAGATCTGTATATTTTACAACTTTCCCATGACTGTACGTTCATCGACTGCCGACATTTATGCAAATTCCTGCTTTTACGAACAAGTATAATGTAAAAAATAGCGCTCGAGTGGAAGATCGTTTCACCTACTAAACCTTGTAAAAAGTAATTTCGGTGTTTTATACGTTTTTGCATATCACGAGCTTGCCCTTTCGCGTCTTGAAATGTCGCACGAACGCGTAAAAATCCGCAGTCGACTTATTGAAATTTGAGCCGAAGGGCTACGAATTTGCCGCTCTTTCGCCATTCTCCTTCTGCATCCGTGCGCGTGTTCGCGCGTATCGAGCGGATAGACGGAAATTCCGGTTAACGGTCGATGCAACGAGGTTCCGCGAGCGAGCGAACGAACGTTGGTAGCCGGCAGAAGGTTTCCCAGAGCGGAAAACCGGAGGAAAATTCAGTGCGACTGGTGGACTCGCAGGGAACTCGCTCGAGAGAACAAAACCGTGCTATTGTTTCCCTCTAACAAGCACGGACAGCTAGGTTCTGGCCTTCGTGCTCGAATCGAGCGATGGTATCGCGCGTGACCCCGCGTTCAAACGTAAACGGAGAGATTTCAAGTGGCCTGAAGGGTGGAGGCCAGAGGGGAAGAGGAAAAAAACGCGCAGGAGACAAGAAAAGAGAAAAGGCACGCCACGCGAGGATAGGAGAGGAGAGGAAAGGAGAGGTTGCCGTGCAAAAATTCCGCGCGTAGGACGAGCGGAAATCCTTATGGAAATGGCTGGCGACCGCGCTCTCGCTAACGGAAGTCGAGAGACGTGGAGGCTAGCGTATCCTGTTTGATAAAACGCTGCAAACCAGATAGAAGGGAGTCACTGCGCCGATGGTACACGAGATTATGGTAATCTTTGCCCGTTCCAAAGAGACCTCGTCTTTGGATTTCAACGGGCCGCCAGATATCATCTTTCACGGTAGAGATGGAGGGAAAAGGAAGAAGACGGCCAAAGAGAAGAGAAAGGGAGGGAAGAGAGTAAATTCGCGGAGAAGCTGGCGTTAAAATCGAATCGCTCGGATTTATGCGCGGACGACGCGATGCAGCCAATATTCCTGATAATATCCTTACGAGGCTTGTTCGCGAGGAAAGGTGAACAAAGTGTGGCAAAGGAAGAAAGAAGCAAGGTTTGATAAGTTGGAACCAGTTGCTGCACAAGTGCGTATATCACGCGGCATGGATGTTTTCGTTTATTATTCATGATGGGATGTTGGCAGCGGTTCTTCGCGAGCGGTGATTTAGCGAGGAAAACAGCGTCGTTTCCAACGGCGACGAGGCGGAGGAAAGCTTGTCCCGGCATTCTCATAGATCGAAAGCGGACCGCGGTGTTGCGTAATTGAATTAGGAATGAATCGAAAGCGAAATCGAAAGCGTTTGTGTGCAAATCACCGCGAGAGATCATGGCGAACCGATCGACGTCTCGCTTGCGAAATACGCCTGCTGCGAGAATGCGTTTCGAAAGGGGATGACGACGATGATGTCCTCTTCTCGCTTGGAAAATTCTCATCTTCCGATCGATCACGAGCAACGAAATATTCGCTCGTACCGGTGGGTTCTTAAGTACGTGGCGGATAATGCGAATAACTTCGATTGGGCTTCGATATCCTGAAACTCTTGAAACTCTGACGAGCCTTAAAAAGATGATGCTTATTTTGATATAACCGTTGAAAGCTGTCGAAATTAACCCTAGAACTATCACAGTCAAATTGACTGGTTTTACAATTTTATTTTCAAATTCCTACTTCGTGTTATATTTTTTTTCCAATTGCAATGATGTAATCGCTCTCGCAAGGATAACTAAAAGAATAATATAATGAATTTTATTTTGTTTTCCATGTATTCAACCTGAAAATAATTTCGTATCGAGGCTACTTAAACCAATACCAGTCAAAATGTAAAACGGTCCTGCAATCTGTTTATCGAACCAGTTTCTTCGTTTCGTACAACTTGCCACAAGTTTTTCAAATTTTTACTTCGTATCATTCCATATGACGATATCAGATATCAGGAAAATTCCGGATCGATCGCTGCATCGCTAGATGCTAACACTAGAAATACCACAACAGTCAAAACGACTGGTTCTACAATTTTATAAACGTGTCAACCCTCGTTTAGGGATCCCAAATGGACTAATGATACGAGAAACGTACTACGCAACGTGGAATTGCTTCTGTGAGAAAGTAATAAATCAATAAATATAAAAGTATTATTTGTTATTGCTTAGTCCATGCCTTTTGGCTTTGGACCAGCTTTCCGTTTTATATCTCGTTTACCTGTTTCGTTTCACTCTATTATATTGCACTCCCTTAATTATTCTGTTTCTAAAACTATGGCAATTTTTGGGCCTTTGCCTCCTTGCTGTGCTTCCTTATTGTCGTTCCTCCCCGTCTTGTATTGCCCTTCTCTTTTCTATTATTGTTTTTAGTTCTGCTGGTCCTTCGCCAGCCTCGTTTAGTACTTTTTCTGTGTCCTTTGGTCCTCCTGTTATTTCGCATTCTTCTATTACATGTCTCGGGTCTTCTTCTTTCCCTTTACATAGCCTGCATCGTTTTTCTCCCTCTTCTTCCCAGTATTCCCTTGCTTCGGTCTCGTTTCCACATCTGAATCTTGCTAATATCTTTCTGTCCTTCCACTTCATCCTGCCTTCTAAGTATACTTTGGTAACTCTTCTTTGGCGTATAAAAATATTCTATTATTACGTATTTTTTAAAGACCTGTCATTTTCACTGGTTTCGGTAGAAATAGCTTCGTGTTAACTATCGGAAGTTCTAGCGTTAATATATATATGTCGGGTTATC
Organism: Bombus impatiens; assembly: GCF_000188095.3. NCBI lineage: Eukaryota > Metazoa > Arthropoda > Insecta > Hymenoptera > Apidae > Bombus > Bombus impatiens. Next base: position 428,364 of record NT_177315.1, on the reverse strand, counting down.
ATTAGGATTTAAGGCGCGTAATGATTCTTCGTTTGAATTAGCCATTGTTTTACGAGACAGAGAATATATTTACGCGAATAAACAAGATTTTACAAAATATTATGAATAATGAGTTTAATAAATGATAAGATTAACAAACGATAAGTTTAACTAATAATTAGATTAAAGAATAATAAGTTTAACGAACAATAAGAGGAGCAAATAATATGTCTTACGAATAATAAATTTAACGAATAATGAGATTAACGATTGATAGGTTTTACGAATAATGAATTTAATTAACGCTATTAACAATGTTCCGGGGTTCAAACGAATCCACGATCAACGGGATAACTCTTTACTATGTGTAGAATAATTTTAAACACAAAAATACGATTGCTGAGACACTCGGTAAATTGCTC
>NT_177315.1:422268-427435 GCF_000188095.3 Bombus impatiens | reverse complement strand
ATCCCGTGACCGTGGCTACGTTCGGCGACCAGTTGTCACCTCGAACCCACTTTCGCTTTCACAAATATCAAACAATTACAAATGACAATTGCTTAATTACAGTTATGATAAAATCTAGGCTAAAGCGTTAGAAGGCTTCCTCAAAATTGCAAAGGGAAGGCTCCGGTTTTCCTTTCATCTCCGACATATATATATATATATACAGACAAAACGAAGCAATTAAAGGACAAAGTAAAAGAATTCTATTTTTTAAACTAAACATACAGAATAAAATTACCCTCTACAAGACCGTGATAAAACCTGTCTGGACCTACGGAATCCAACTATGGGGAACAGCAAGTAACTCGAAATACTTCAACGCTTCCAATCGAAAACGCTAAGATCCATTATAAATGCAGCCTGGTACGTCACCAACGAACTAATACATCGCGACCTCAAGATACCAACAGTCGAAGAGGAAATAGCGAAATATAGCGACAGATGTAGAAAAAGAGTCAACAAACACCGAAACGCAGGCTGGAGAGACACTACCCGCTAGACCTAAACGCTAGATTCAATTTGTTATCTAAATTAAGTAATATTTACTTATTTATAATACGTACTTATAAATTATACTTATCTATGATAAGTATTAACTTATTATAATAATTAGCCAGAAAAAATTACTGAAAATTCTCAATGCGAGAATTGATTGCAAATTTTAACAAATAAATAAAAAAATATATATATACACAGTGGCTCGGCGAATAGCCGAAATGACGTACATTAAAGCAATTTGCTTAGACGAATAGATGTCAATAGGAAGATGGAAGTCTTGAGATTACGTCAATTAAATTTGAAAAGGATTCGACGACGTAGGTAGGAGTTATTAGAGACACGCATTGACTCAGAAAAATATTTATATACATTGCCAATACGATATCGTCGTCACTTTCTTATTGACAAAGTGCATTTTCCTCGTATGTTCAATACTTATCGACGATATCGAGGCTCCCTATCCGCGCGTACGATGATCTTGAGAAGCCCGAAAAGATATTGGCGATATACGTATGTATATTGGTTGTCCGAGGGTCGCTTAAAAAGCCGTTGAAACGTCGAAAGATCTCGAAGATCTTGATTATTTCGATGAGTGTTGGAAGCTCGGCCTTCGGTCGATATTTCACAGACACGTGGAACTGACCCAAGAACAGCATCGCGATACATGAAAGAGAAGGCAGGAAGTTGGAGACGCCGGAAACGCAATTGACCTCGAAATATTCTCGCGAGATCATCGAGACGCACGTCAGTTCTATCGAATCCTATCCGATTCGAACGATCTCGAAAAAGGAAATCTCGGAAACCGAGGCTCGAACTGAGGCCGCTGTTTGTCCGTGGAACGAGAGAAGGCGCGTATCTGCTGCACGATCGATCGCACAGGATAGAGAGACGAGTGATCGTCATCGGTGGCAGGTGCGTCTCGACTTGCGAGCTGAGAAGACGGCAGCAGAGCGGAGCAGATTCGAAGTCGATGAAGACGAGGCTGGAGAGGAAGACAGAGAAGGGGCGAGAGGGAGGAAGAGGGAGGGGAAGAGAAACGTAGAAGGAGAACCGCGAGGGAGTGAGTTATCTCGGGCTATCTCGTTCGCTGAGCGATCGTCTTTTGGTTCAGCTAACGCGGCAGTGCCGCGGCGAAACCGNNNGCGGCGAAACCGGAAATTACGTCTGGGGTTCCATCTCCGGTGTTGTGCGGAGAGTTGGTGCGCGCCTTGGCGGAATTCTCCGTGAGAAAACGCCACGCCAACCGCCGCCGCGCCGCACCGCACCACGGCATCGCTTTCCAGCAGTTATTAAACTTCTAACCGCGCCTCCTCCTTTCCGCCACTTCGCCCCTTGCTCCGTTGTTGTAATGACAAAACGGGGCTGGCAAAGGGGTTGGAGGAGGAGGCTCTCGCCACCGTTTCGTATCGTTTCCCCGAGAAATCCACACAGTTGCTCGCGCTTTCGTCTCTCTATCGGCGTATTCGCTCTGTCGCAAAGTAGATCTCGTCGTCGACGTCGTGGCCGATTAACGAGTTTAGAACAATCGGATCGTTCGGTTCCCAAGCTTCTTCCCAATTCTCTCTCTCTCTCTCTCTCTCTGTCTCTTTCTTTCTTTCTTTGTTGGTTTTCACCACGTTAATCGCCCGACTCGCGCATTTTTCTCGTCCCCGACGCGCTATCGATTTTTGTAATCTACTCTCGACCGTCGAGGAAGGGGGTTGTCTCGTCGGTGACGTCACTAGGTCATACATCAACTCGTTATCAGCACGCCGCCTCCCTTCTTTCTTCGAAGGGAGGCCTGCAGGCAGTGGAAAATGGAGAAAGAGTGGACCGACGCGGCGAGAGAGCTAAGCTATCCGCGCGTGAAGGACGATGATGAAAAAGCGCGAAATTTGTACCTTTTCGAGCAGCGAAAATTTGAATAAAGCGTCGCTCTGTGAGTCGTAGAGTATCGTAGAATTACGATCGTTCGTGGGATACGCGTCGGGAAAGCAACGCGTCAGTTGCCAATGATACGATGCACGTTAAACGTTCGGCTGAGCCAAAGGTTTCTTTCGTTTTATAAGGAAATAGTAAAGGAAAAATGGATCGTAGGCAATTCGGTATATAGAAAAGTATGGAGAGTATATAGTAGAGAGTATATAGAAAAGAAAAAATGTCGCGCGTCGATTGCTTCCTTACGAAACGAACGAAACTTTCCCGACTATTTAATTTCGTTGCATCTTATTTTAAAGGGAAATTGCAGAATGTACGCGGAAACGTAGAATGTCGTGAGTGCGTGCGCTGGTAATTTTCGTGAACGACGAAACGAGAAAACACAGGAGGAGGATAAGGAAGGGAAAAATTCGCAAGAGTCCAAGCAGCGGTTCTAATTTTATTGCGGCGGATCGAATCGGACGTTGCATGCAGCCCTCGGTGCTTGTCAATCCTCCCCCAGGAAAAGCCAGTGGAGAGAGGAAGGGGAGAGGTCTGGACGAGAAGAAGGAGGAGGACGAAACGGAAGCTGAAGGCGGTCGGTATCTGACGAGATAAGAGCGCAATCTCTGCTCCCTGTCCACCCTCTTCCCCGTCCCTCTCAGAGAGATCAAATTTTCTCCAACCCTCGCTCCTTCTCGGAACGCGTTTTCCCCTATTCTTCGAGAAATCGTTCAACCTTTCCGCGTCCGAATTTCCTTCTCCAGTTCGTTCCTCCGCTTTCTTCTTTTTCTTTCCTCTTTCGTACAGGGTGTCCGCGCGTTCCACGAACTAACTTTCCAAGCGTGTTCTACAGGCAAAAATGAGACTAAAACGTCACCACGTAGCAGCAACTCGACGAATGATTCGTTAAAAAGTTGTAACAAAAGTACGCAACGTACACGGATACGTGTTTGACCGATGAAAAGCTTCTTTCGTTTTACGGGCAAATAATGGATGCACAACATTTTCTGTTTTATATTATTTTATCAAATTGTGATCCGTTTTCTTCTATCAAAATGAGGATCACAACGTTCGACAGATTAGGTTTAATATTTGTATAAAGATGCATCGTTGTAAAAGAAAGACACTTTCCGGACGACCTAATATTTGATCGATGAAAAGTGGACATCGACGCGCTATCGAATTTCTCGTAGATTTTCAGTCTCGCGATTAATTTTGTAACCAGAACGAAAGCAAATCGCATGACACAATAACGCACGAGAATAATAAACACATCTGTGTGTACCTTATGTCGCATAGTAATTATTGTCTCATATTATCCGATTAAGCAGTTGCTCGATTTTTGTTGCTGTAAGAATTTACATAAAGTTGGATGGACGAAAGAAATAGCAATTTTAAATGGAATTTCGAATTTTCACCGGGGCCTGCTGAGGTCAGTGTTAAATCGACGACGAGAGGAAGAGTATCGACGTGGCGTGTTCGCATCGCGCTTCGTATTCTGTTACAACTTTCGAACGAAGCATTTACCAGGTTCTCGACGTTTCGCTCTTATTTTTATCTGCAAAACACACCGGCAAGGTTTGTACAGCGAACTGCGGGACACTTCGTGCGAGTCGACTCTACATCTGCATATGTACGCCAGCTTCGTTCGACCAGGTATTTTTAAACCCACGAAACACGCGTCAGGTTTAAGTGACCTGTATATCCTACGTTACAAAATATACGATTCTTTAACCGCGCCTTGCAGCTAAAATACTCGAAACCGCGGGCATCGATAAGAGTGAAATTTCTCTCTTGATCTCGATGGCTACTTGTCACGTGAAGACTGACAAAACGGTAGGCAAACTGAGAAAAAAGTGGGCGACAGGGTTGCGCCTGCACCGACGTGATTTTCCTTCGCGCGTGCACTTAACAACAACGAAGAGGGGAAACAGGCGAAATATCCAGCGGAATTTTCCGACGATTAAATCGGTTAAAAATCCGAAACAGAGGGAAAATCGAGAGGCCAGCTCGGTCTCTCTGTGCCTCTCTCTGTCTAGGGAGGGTGGAAGAACTCTCGGGCGTAGAAGGGGTTGAAAGAGACAGAGAGAGGGACGGTTGCCTGGCAACGACGAGAGGGGTGCCCGGCAGTATAGATCGCTATCCAGCCACCTCCTGAGGGGCGGGCTGCGAGGGTGGAAGAGGCGAAACCACCCCGTTGGCAAGATGGCTTTATTACCCTCCGCCGAGGAGTTGCCGATGTTGCTGCAGTAACTTGCTCCAAAGCTCTAGGAAATGACTTTGGCGTAGGTACTTTACGCCGGTGGCCCAGCCCGGTCTGCGTTAGGCTACAGGCTGCCTGGATTTACGGCCGACACGCCGCGACTCGGACCTTCTTCCAGCCATGCGAATAGACAGAGTCGTATGGTGTGCGCGGCAATTGCAGGCGAGCGGAACCTTCGACTCGCGGAAACTCCTGCGAAAACGCGGAAGCAACGCCTTTCTCGTTATCCGTTGAAACGGCTAAACACTCGGTGCAAGCTGTTGTTCGGATGCACCGGCGAACAGGACACAGCGGAGCAGACGAGGAAGCGCGCGGAATCGTAGAGGGTGCGATTTACTAAGATGAAAAGCTACCCCCTCCATCTATAGCGGCGTTGTCGGCGTTATCTAACGCAGACAGAGATTGCCTGTGTTGCTTACAAAACCCTGGCAACGCGTTCGAGCTATCTTTCGAGGCTCGAGCTGCCGC
>NT_177315.1:417268-421859 GCF_000188095.3 Bombus impatiens | reverse complement strand
GGCGAGTCTGCGCCGGGGAAAAGCGACGAGAAAATCGATGCCCGCCGAGGGTAAATCGCGCCGCAAATTGCAAATTGCACCGAGATCGAGCGAGATCGATGCGCGCAATGTGCGCGACGATTCGTTAAAAGGTAGCTGGGAAAGGAAACGCGTGACTCTTTAAATCGCGGCGTATCGATTGGCCGGCAACTGCGAAGAGGAAGGAACGAAAGGGCGCGCAGCAAGGGCGAAAGAGAAGAGGATGGGAGTTATCGGGATCGGTTCGACAGGCAGCTTCCGGGCGATTCATTCCCACTATCGACTTCATTTCTTCCGGGCAATTTAATTTGCTAGTGTCAGCGTTACGCCCGCCCGAAATTATCTACCCTTTCGCCCGTTATTATTAACGTTATTCGCAAAAACTCGGCCCGAAGCGATCCGTTTCTACGCCGCTCTATCGCGATATAAACGGTCCAACAAATTCACACCTGGCCGACTTGACGAAATTACGGGGGAAAAATGGCCAACGAGCGCCGCTACACTGGCAGCGATCTTCAAATTAATTCGATAACGTCCCTCTCGCCTCCATATTTACGATACCATCTACTACGAAAGAGTTCTCCAGCGGCAACGATCCCGCTAACGGCCCGAACAATCGACAAAGTTTTTTCCTCCCCGTGACCGAGCCAAGAAGCGGTGGGAAACAGCTCGGAGGACGAGACGGGCAAAGACGAAGAAGAAGGGCGAAACTCGGGCCGAATTGATACCGGAGGTGTGTCTCGAGGCCATCGCTATCTCGTGTCGTGGAAGCAAGGCGAAGACGAAGAACGAAGCCAGGGGTGAATTTGAAAGAAAGTCGAAGTGGGTGGCACGTCATTCCGCCAGACCAATTAAATTTTTATATCTCACGGTGAGAGTTTGAGCGATAGGAAAAGTTACACCATGCTTTTCGCTTCTCGAAAGTCGAACCGGTTCGATCGCACGAAAGTGACGAAGAATATCGATCGAGATTAACCCGCAGTACGCGTGTAAAAGAAGTTTCTCAAATATGTCTCATAATATGCAAATATGCGGTGATGTTACCGTTCGTTCGCTGTGACGGGTTTGCCACGATCCTGGCGAAACGATTCGTCAGAGTCTACGGATTCCAAGTCGAGGGATTTGTCGTGGTAAAATAGAAATTAGTCGATTCGAGTAGAATAAGAGATAACAAGTGTCGCGGGTAGTAAAAATCGCTCGTTTCATCGACTCGAGCTAAGATAGCCAACGTGTACGCTTCTCGTTTTTGTTTCGTTGTGAATGAGAAACTTTCGAGTGTCGTCTTTGCATGAAAATAATCGAAGATCGTGGAGAAATATCGTCGAGCTGCATTCATCGAGTTGGCCCTTAAAGAGAAATTGGAAACGCGTTTCTCTCGAAACATGTTTCTATCGAGTTCGGCCACGCTACCATCGTAATCTCGCAATCTCCTGCTTACAAGCTCTCTTACTTTACTCGAACGATGTAATTAACTGGACGGAGGAATTATTTGAAAATGATTTATTGGAATTTCAGACGAAACGAACCTGCTGTTTATTTGGAAAATAAAAATAGTGGCGGTAGCTCGTTATTTCAAAACCGTTATCTTCCATTTTATTTCGAACGAAACGTGGCCAAGTTCGCGAGCAACGCGTAAGCGTAAAAACGTTTAATTCGTTGCCATCGATTTCACGTGGGACGACGCTTGAAAAACAAAATGGCATTGCACACCTGGCTGGCCTAACTGCAACTCCGATGGGGGCGCGTTCTCTCGCCGCGAGACGAAGAAACGCGCGGCGCGAGTTACGAAGTCGAGTTTCCGCGCATCGAATTCGACGACCCCGGAGTTACGGTCGTCCGGGGACCTTAACCTCCGCTTTTCCAGACGAAAAGCACCGAGAACAGAAAACAATAGAGATCTTGCGAGCCAGCAGCACGAGAGAGGCGCGCTCGTAAAATTGGACGAAAGGAAGGACCGTGACTCCGGAGGAGATTCGACCGATGAAAATCGAGGAAACCGAGGGTTAAAAAGCGCGAGAGCGCCGCTCCAACTCATAAACCACGTAATCCCTCGTAAACTGTACCTTATCCCGAAAGCGACCCCTGCGACGATAGCTTATCCTCGAAAGAAGGCGAGTTTGATGAGAGAAGCAAGAAATTACTTTCCTCGAGTTCGCCTTCGTCTGTGAAAAGTCGGTTGAAACCGTTCGAATCTGTCGATAGTTGCCTATTCTCGCTGAGTAGAATCGTAAAGCGAGCGCTTAATAGTTCAAATTGGTCCCATCGATCGCCACCGGAGAAACACGGAATTTTGTTCGTCGATCGATACGGCAATTCAACTTGTCGCTGGGAGAAGAGAAAGAGATGCGAAGAGTAAAGTTTCGAGGGATCGAAAGACACGAAGGTCGATACGACTATAATCGTCGTCGGATATATTCCACCTCTATGTCCCTTTCCAGGACACGGATTTTGCTTACCTTTCGACTATCATTTTGCATTCTTCGAGCTACGCGCCATAGTTGACGGTTCTTCGTCTTTCATTTGACACGAACGTCTTTTATTTAAACGGTTCTTCGTTGTCGAGGTATCCCACGACTCGATTCGAAGTCTCAATCTGCCGCGATGTGCCGTGTAAAATAGGTACGTAGCTGTATTTAACACTTTGAGGACAGTATGCTATGACGGGCATAAATTCACCGGAATTCGCGCGTATTTTCCGAACGATTGAAAAGATTCAAAAGGACGAAAGTTCGTTCTTTTATAGAGTTTGAAAATTTCTTTTGGAACGTTATAACGTTTATTCGAAATTTATATTTTGACTCGATGAGCATATTCTGGTAACGTCTTTTAATGTCATATGTTTGAAAGCGAGTTTCCAGATGGAAGATACCAAGGAAAATTTATTATTTTATTAAATTCCTTAAAAATCGGAACGAACTTTCCGAGCAGCATTTGACAAGTGCAATATTTTGTTAAAAATCAATCAGCATATTTAAAGATGCTTTTAGTCATGTTTTTTAATGCAATATGCTTGAAAACAACTTGCCCAATGAAAAGGTAATAAGCAAAATTTATTATTTTATTAAATTTCTCAAAAATCAGAGCAGCATTTCACAAGTGCAATATTTTGTTAAAAATCAATGAGCGTATTTAAAGATGTTTCTGGTAACGTTTTTTAATGCGATATGCTTGAAAACAACTTCCCCAATAGAAAAGTAATAAGCAAAATTTATTATTTTATTAAATTTCTCAAAAATCAGAGCAGCATTTCACAAGTGCAATATTTTCTTAAAAATCAATCAGCGTATTTAAAGATGCTTCTGGTAACGTTTTTTAATGCAATATGCTTGAAAACAACTTGCCCAATGGAAAGCTACTAAGCAAAATTTATTATTTTATTAAATTTCTCAAAAATCAGAGCAGCATTTTACAAGTGCAATATTTTGTTAAAAATCAATCAGCGTATTTAAAGATGCTTCTGGTAACGTTTTTTAATGCAATATGCTTGAAAACAACTTGCCCAATGGAAAAGTAGTAAGCAAAATTTATTATTTTATTAAATTTCTCAAAAATCAGAGCAGCATTTCACAAGTGCAATATTTTCTTAAAAATCAATCAGCGTATTTAAAGATGCTTCTAGTAACGTTCTTTAATGCAACATGCTTGAAAGTAACTTCTCCGATGGAAAGCTACCAAGCAAAATTTATTATTTTATTAAATTGCTCAAAAATCGGAACAAACTTCCCGAGCGACCAATATCATATCAATATATTGAGAACAATTCCGTATTATTCAATCACGTAATGTAAAAATACATTCGTAACATTTCGTTTATAGCACCCATTACTTCCTTTTTACTATTTCATTTAACAATAGTCAACAATTTTACAGGATACCGCATCAAGTACGTAAGACGCGAATTCGCTCCCATTTCTCTCCCATTCAAAAAGCGTTAAAACAGCCTTCGATTGCTCGTCGATAACCTTCGAATTTAAAAGGAAGAGATTTCAAACGAATGATTAAACACACTCGCGTTCCTATTAAACGTTCTTCGTACATTATTATTTTATTAAATAATATTAATAAATATTGTTCGAATAGTAAAATATTATCTCGCGTGTGAGTTACGCGTGAGTCTCGCGTTATCCCAATCGACCTGGTGGAATTCGAGCGGGCGGTAGCTGCTCTTCCAATGATTTACATCTTCTTTCGGACTGCTCGGTGGAGAGGAGGTTCGCAGCGTATTTTCGGACGACTGGAGCGCGATTCGAGGACGAAAACGACAGCGTTTAGGCCGGCGAGCCGAGAAACGCGGTTCGACTTGCACCGAATACCTTGTAATTTTCCACTTTCTATTCGATCTAAGCTAATTAATTTACCTCCAATTAATTACCGACAATTGCTGCCGCTCTAATTACGCGCGCTCGATTAGAATCTACGAAAGTTTACGGCCGAACGGGGCGATCTTAACGTCTCAGGTTTTGCATGTGATTTCTCCCTAATGATAGCCGGCCTGGCGTACACCTAAATGCACGAAACCGATCTGTGCGCGAATATTCGAGTCGTAATCGGCGATGGTGGATTTGGCGTAGCG